>NC_042980.1:50185369-50322869 GCF_901001165.1 Salmo trutta
TGAAGCGTTTCGTATACATTGTTTGTCTTCAGGGAAGGCAGTGACAACTCAGCAACAACTTTTTCTAAAATTTTTGAGAGGAATGGAAGATTCGATATAGGCCGATAGTTTTTTATAATTCTGGGTCAAGATTCGGCTTTTTCAAGAGAGGCTTTAATTACTGCCACTTTTAGTGAGCTTGGTACACATCCGGTGGATAGAGAGCCGTTTATTATGTTCAACATAGGAGGGCCAAGCACAGGAAGCAGCCTTTTCAGTAGTTTAGTTGGAATAGGGTCCAGTATGCAGCTTGAGGGTTTGGAGGCCATGATTATTTTCATCATTGTGTCAAGAGATATAGTACTAAAACACTTTAGTATCTCCCTTGAGCCAAGGTCCTGGCAGAGTTGTGCAGACTCTGGACAATGAAGCCCTGGAGGATACCCAGATTTAAAGAGGAGTCCGTAATTTGCTTTCTAATGATCATGATCTTTTCCTCAAAAAAGTTCATAAATTTATTACTGCTGAAGTGAAAGCCATCCTCCATTTGCGAATGCTGCTTTTTAGTTAGCTTTGCGACAGTGTCAAAAAGAAATTTCGGATTGTTCTTATTTTCCTCAATTAAGTTGGAAAAATAGGATGATTGTGCAGCAGTGAGGGCTCTTCGATACTGCACGGTACTGTCTTTCCAAGCTAGTCGGAAGACTTCCAGTTTAGTGTGGCGCCATTTCCGTTCCAATTTTCTGGAAGCTTGCTTCAGAGCTCGTGTATTTTCTGTATACCAGGGAGCTAGTTTCTTATGACAGATGTTTTTAATTTTTAGGGGTGCAACTGCATCTAGGGTATTGCGCAAGGTTGAATTGAGTTCCTCGGTTAGGTGGTTAACTGATTCTGTCCTCTGACGTCCTTGGGTAGGCAGAGGGAGTCTGGAAGGGCATCAAGGAATCTTTGGGTTGTCTGAGAATTTATAGCACGACTTTTAATCTTCCTTGGTTGGGGTCTGAGCAGATTATTTGTTGCAATTGTAAACGCAATAAAATGGTGGTCCGATAATCCAGGATTATGAGGAAAAACATTAAGATCCACAACATTTATTCCATGGGACAAAACTAGGTCCAGAGTATGACTGTGGCAGTGAGTAGGTCCAGAGACATGTTGGACAAAACCCACTGAGTCGATGATGGCCCGAAAGCCTTTTGGAGTGGGTCTGTGGACTTTTCCATGTGAATGTTAAAGTCACCAAAAATTAGAATATTATCTGCTATGACTACAAGATCCGATAGGAATTCAGGGAACTCAGTAAGGAACACTGCATATGGCCCAGGAGGCCTGTAAACAGTAGCTATAAAAAGTGATTGAGTAGGCTGCATAGATTTCATGACTAGAAGCTCAAAAGACGAAAACGTCATTGTTTTTTTTTTGTAAATTGAAATTTGCTATCGTAAATGTTAGCAACACCTCCGCCTTTGCCGGATGCACGGGGGGTTTGGTCACTAGTGTAACCAGGGGGTGAGGCCTCATTTAACACAGTAAATTCATCAGGCTTAAGCCATGTTTCAGTCAGGCCAATCACATCAAGATTATGATCAGTGATTAGTTCATGGACTATAACTGCCTTGGAAGTGAGGGATCTAACATTAAGTAACCCAATTTTGAGATGTGAAGTATCACAATCTCTTTCAATAATGGCAGGAATGGAGGAGGTCTTTATACTAGTAAGATTACTGAAGCGAACACCGCCATTTTTAATTTTGCCCAACCAAGATCGAGGCACAGACACGGTCTCAATGGGGAAAGCTGAGCTGACTACGCTAACTGTGCTAGTGGCAGACTCCACTAAGCTGGCAGGCTGGCTAACAGCCTGCTGCCTGGCCTGCACCCTATTTCATTGTGGAGCTAGAGGAGTTAGAGCCCTGTCTATGTTCGTAGATAAGATGAGAGCACCCCTCCAGCTAGGATGGAGTCCGTCACTCCTCAGCAGGCCAGGCTTGGTCCTGTTTGTGGGTGAATCCCAGAAAGAGGGCCAGTTATCTACAAATTCTATCTTTTGGGAGGGGCAGAAAACAGTTTTCATCCAGCGATTGAGTTGTGAGACTCTGCTGTAGAGCTCATCACTCCCCCTAACTGGGAGGGGGCCAGAGACAATTACTCGATGCCGACACATCTTTCTAGCTGATTTACACGCTGAAGCTATATTGCGCTTGGTGACCTCTGACTGTTTCATCCTAACATCGTTGGTGCCGACGTGGATAACAATATCTCTATACTCTCTACACTCGCCAGTTTTAGCTTTAGCCAGCACCGTCTTTAGATTAGCCTTAACGTCGGTAGCCCTGCCCCCTGGTAAACAGTGTATGATCGCTGGATGATTAGTTTTAAGTCTAATACTGCGGGTAATGGAGTCGCCAATGACTAGGGTTTTCAATTTGTCAGAGCTAATGGTGGGAGCCGTCGGCGTCTCAGACCCCACAACGGGAGGAGCAGAGACCAGAGAAGTCTCGGCCTCCGACTCCGACTCGCTTAACGGGGAGAACCGGTTGAAAGTTTCTGTCGGCTGAATAAGCGACACCGGTTGAGCATTCCTACAGCGTTTCCCTCCAGAAGCCATGAGAAAGATGTCCGGCTGCGGGGACCGTGCGAGGGGGTTTATACTAACGTTACTATCTGTACTTGCTGGTGGCACAGACGCTGTTTCATCCTTTCCTACACTGAAATGACCCTTGCCTAACGATTGCGTCTGAAGCTGGGCTTGCAGCACAGCTATCCTTGCCGTAAGGCGATCGTTCTCCTGTATATTATGAGTACAACGACTGCAATTAGAAGGCATCATGTTAATGTTACTTAGCTTCGGCTGTTTGAAGTCCTGACGAACCTTGTCCAGATAAAACCTCCGGGGTAGGAAAGTTGAATGAAAAAAAAGTTGAGTGAGGGAAAAAGTAAAAATATACGGTAATGAAAAAGTAAAAACCGTCAGGTAGCAAAGTAAAAACGGCAACAAAAACGCACAACAGCGTAAACAAGTCTGCAAGTTGTGACCGGAAACAGGAAACAGGAAGATCCAGTCATACAGTAACACTGCTCCAGACCCAGTCATACAGTAACACTGCTCCACATCCAGTCATACAGTAACACTGCTCCAGATCCAGTCATACTGTTATACTGCTCCAGATCCAGTCATACAGTAAAACTGCTCCAGATCCAGTCATGGACATACAGTAATGCTGCTCCAGATCCAGACATATAGTAACATTGCTCCAGATCCAGACATACAGTAACACTGCTCCAGATCCAGTCATGGACATAGAGTGACACTGCTCCAGATCCAGACATACAGTAACACTGCTCCAGATCCAGTCATGGACATACAGTAACACTGCTCCAGATCCAGTCATACAGTAACACTGCTCCAAATCAAGTCATATAGTAACACTGCTCCAGATTCAGTCATTCAGTAACACTGCTCCAGATCCAATCATACAGTAACACTGCTCCAGATCCAGTCAGGGACATACAGTAACACTGCTCCAGATCCAGTCATATAGTAACACTGCTCCAGATCCAGTCATATAGTAACACTGCTCCAGATCCAGTCATATAGTAACACTGCTCCAGATCCAGTCATACAGTAACACTGCTCCAGATCCAGTCATATAGTAACACTGCTCCAGATCCAGACATACAGTAACACTGCTCCAGATCCAGACATACAGTAACACTGCTCCAGATCCAGTCATATAGTAACACTGCTCCAGAACCAGTCATGGACATATAGTAACACTGCTCCAGACCCAGTCATACAGTAACACTGCTCCAGATCCAGGCATATAGTAACACTGCTCCAGATCCAGTCATACAGTCACACTGCTCCAGATCCAGACATACAGTAACACTGCTCCAGATCAAGTCATACAGAAACACTGCTCCAGATCCAGTCACAGACATAAAGTAACGCTGCTCCAGATCCAGTCATATAGTAACACTGCTCCAGATCCAGTCATATAGTAACACTGCTCCAGATCCAGTCATAAAATAACACTGCTCCAGATCCAGTCATACAGTCACACTGCTCCAGATCCAGATATACAGTAACACTGCTCCAGATCCAGTCATACAGAAACACTGCTCCAGATCCAGTCACAGACATACAGTAACGCTGCTCCAGATCCAGTCATATAGTAACACTGCTCCAGATCCAGTCATATAGTAACACTGCTCCAGATCCAGTCATAAAATAACACTGCTCCAGATCCAGTCATAGAGTAACTCTGCTCCAGATCCAGTCATATAGTAACACTGCTCCAGATCCAGTCATACAGTAACACTGCTCCAGATCCAGACATACAGAAACACTGCTCCAGATCAAGACATACAGTAACACTGCTCCAGATCCAGTCATACAGTAACACTGCTCCAGATCCAGTCATACAGTAACACTGCTCCAGATCCAGTCATACTGTTATACTGCTCCAGATCCAGTCATACAGTAACACTGCTCCAGATCCAGTCATGGACATACAGTAATGCTGCTCCAGATCCGGACATATAGTAACATTGCTCCAGATCCAGACATACAGTAACACTGCTCTAGATCCAGTCATGGACATACAGTGATACTGCTCCAGATCCAGACATACAGTAACACTGCTCCAGATCCAGTCATGGACATACAGTAACACTGCTCCAGATCCAGTCATTCAGTAACACTGCTCCAGATCCAGGCATACAGTAACACTGCTCCAGATCCAGTCATACAGTAACACTGCTCCAGATCCAGTCATATAGTAACTCTGCTCCAGATCCAGACATACAGTAACACTGCTCCAGATCCAGTCATACAGTAACACTGCTCCAGATCCAGTCAGTGACATACAGTAACACTGCTCCAGATCCAGTCATACAGTAACACTGCTCCAGAACCAGTCATACAGTAACACTGCTCCAGATCCAGTCATACAGTAACACTGCTCCAGATCCAGTCATACATTTACACTGCTTCAGATCCAGTCATATAGTAACACTGCTCCAGATCCAGACATACAGTAACACTGCTCCAGATCCATTCATACATTTACACTGCTTCAGATCCAGACATACAGTAACACTGCTCCAGATCCAGTCATGGACATACAGTAACACTGCTCCAGATCCAGTCATATAGTAACACTGCTCCAGATCCAGTCATTTAGTAACACTGCTCCAGATCCAGTCATACAGTAACTCTGCTTCAGATCCAGACATATAGTAACACTGCTCCAGATCCAGTCATATAGTAACACTGCTCCAGATCCAGTAATACAGTTACACTGCTCCAGATCCAGACATACAGTAACACTGCTCCAGATCCAGTCCTACAGAAACACTGCTCCAGATCCAGTCACGGACATACAGTAACGCTGCTCCAGATCCAGTCATACAGTAACACTGCTCCAGATCCAGTCATACAGTAACACTGCTCCAGATCCATACAGTAACACTGCTCCAGATCCAGTCATTTAGTAACACTGCTCCAGATCCAGTCATACAGTAACACTGCTCCAGATCCAGTCATATAGTAACACTGCTCCAGATCCAGACATACAGTAACACTGCTCCAGATCCAGGCATATAGTAACACTGCTCCAGATCCAGTTATACAGTCACACTGCTCCAGATCCAGATATACAGTAACACTGCTCCAGATCAAGTCATACAGAAACACTGCTCCAGATCCAGTCACAGACATACAGTAACGCTGCTCCAGATCCAGTCATATAGTAACACTGCTCCAGATCCAGACATACAGTAACACTGCTCCAGATCCAGGCATATAGTAACACTGCTCCAGATCCAGTCATATAGTAACACTGCTCCAGATCCAGTCATACAGTAACACTGCTCCAGATCCAGTCAAAGAGTAACTCTGCTCAAGATCCAGTCATATAGTAACACTGCTCCAGATCCAGTCATACAGTAACTCTTCTCCAGATCCAATCATACAGTAACACGGCTCCAGATCCAGTCATATAGTAACACTGCTCCAGATCCAGTCATACAGTAACACTGCTCCAGATCCAGTCATGGACATACAGTAACACTGCTCCAGATCCAGTCATACATTTACACTGCTTCAGATCCAGTCATATAGTAACACTGCTCCAGATCCAGACATACAGTAACACTGCTCCAGATCCAGTCATACATTTACACTGCTTCAGATCCAGACATACAGTAACACTGCTCCAGATCCAGTCATGGACATACAGTAACGCTGCTCTAGATCCAGTCATATAGTAACTCTGCTCCAGATCCAGTCATGGACATACAGTAACACTGCTCCAGATCCAGTCATAAATTAACTCTGCTCCAGATCCAGTCATGGACATACAGTAACACTGCTCCAGATCCAGTCATACAGTAACACTGCTCCAGATCCAGACATACAGTAACACTGCTCCAGATCCAGTCATACAGTAACACTGCTCCAGATCCAGTCATACAGTAACACTGCTCCAGATCCAGACATACAGTAACACTGCTCCAGATCCAGACATACAGTAACACTGCTCCAGATCCAGACATACAGTAACACTGCTTCAGATCCAGTCATACAGTAACACTGCTCCAGATCCAGTCATATAGTAACTCTGCTCCAGATCCAGTCATGGACATACAGTAACACTGCTCTAGATCCAGACATATAGTAACACTGCTCCAGATCCAGACATATAGTAACACTGCTCCAGATCCAGACATATAGTAACTCTGCTCCAGATCCAGTCATGGACATACAGTAACACTGCTCCAGATCCAGTCATGGACATACAGTAACACTGCTCCAGATCCAGTCATATAGTAACACTGCTCCAGATCCAGACATATAGTAACACTGCTCCAGATCCAGATATAGAGTTACACTGCTCCAGATCCAGACATACAGTAACACTGCTCCAGATCCAGTCATACAGTAACACTGCTCCAGATCCAGTCATATAGTAACACTGCTCCAGATCTAGTCATATTGTAACACTGCTCCAGATCCAGTCATACAGTAACACTGCTCCAGATCCAGTCATATAGTAACACTGCTCCAGATCCAGTCATACAGTAACTCTGCTCCAGATCCAGTCATGGACATACAGTAACGCTGCTCCAGATCCAGTCATATAGTAACTCTGCTCCAGATCCAGTCATGGACATACAGTAACACTGCTCCAGATCCAGTCATATAGTAACACTGCTCCAGATCCAGCCATATAGTAACACTGCTCCAGATCCAGTCATACAGTAACACTGCTCCAGATCCAGTCATGGATATACAGTTACACTGCTCCAGATCCAGACATACAGTAACACTGCTCCAGATCCAGACATATAGTAACACTGCTCCAGATCCCGTCATACAGTAACACTGCTCCAGATCCTGTCATACAGTAACACTGCTCCAGATCCAGACATTCAGTAACACTGCTCCAGATCCAGACATACAGTAACACTGCTCCAGATCCAGACATACCGTAACACTGCTTCAGATCCAGTCATACAGTAACACTGCTCCAGATCCAGTCATATAGTAACACTGCTCCAGATCCAGTCATGGACATACTGTAACACTGCTCTAGATCCAGACATATAGTAACACTGCTCCAGATCCAGACATATAGTAACACTGCTCCAGATCCAGTCATATAGTAACACTGCTCCAGATCCAGTCATATAGTAACACTGCTCCAGATCCAGTCATATAGTAACACTGCTCCAGATCCAGTCATATAGTAACACAGAGCTCCACGTGACAAATTTAAGTCTGAGAATTTATATGAAACATATAGCCACTATAGAGCTTTGAGATCTATCTTTGATACTACAATAGTGTCAGATATCTCTCTGTCTAATAGCTCAGCTCTATGATAATTCATTTGATTAGAACAACTCTCTCAGGACAGTTAGAGATACCTTAGTAGAACACAAAGAAACAGACTTGCTGGGCTAAAAGTACTAGAGAGTGTTTTAAAGAAATGATATGTCAGATAACCCTAAGAAATGTTATGTCAGATAACCCTAAGAAATTATATGTCAGATAACACTAAGAAATGTTATGTCAGATAACACTAAGAAATGATATGTCAGATAACACTAAGAAATGATATGTCAGATAACACTAAGAAATGATATGTCAGATGACACTAAGAAATGTTATGTCAGATAACCCTAAGAAATGATATGTCAGATAACCCTAAGAAATGTTATGTCAGATAACACTAAGAAATGATATGTCAGATAACCCTAAGAAATGATATGTCAGTTAACCCTAAGAAATGATATGTCAGGTAACCCTAAGAAATGATATGTCAGATAACCCTAAGAAATGTTACGTCAGATAACACTAAGAAATGATATGTCAGATAACACTAAGAAATGATATGTCAGATAACCCTAAGAAATGTTATGTCAGATAACACTAAGAAATGATATGTCAGATAACACTAAGAAATGTTATGTCAGATAACCCTAAGAAATGATATGTCAGATAACCCTAAGAAATGATAGGTCAGATAACCCTAAGAAATATTATGTCAGATAACACTAAGAAATGGTATGTCAGATAACACAAAGAAATGTTATGTCAGGTAACACTAAGAAATGATATGTCAGATAACACTAAGAAATGATATGTCTGATAACCCTAAGAAATGATATGTCTGATAACCCTAAGAAATGATATGTCAGATAACACTAAGAAATGATATGTCAGATAACACTAAGAAATTATATGTCAGATAACCATAAGAAATGATATGTCAGATAACACTAAGAAATGATATGTCAGATAACCCTAAGAAATGATATGTCAGATAACACTAAGAAATGATATGTCTGATAACCCTAAGAAATTATATGTCTGATAACCCTAAGAAATGATATGTCAGATAACCCTAAGAAATGATATTTCAGATAACCCTAAGAGGTTATTGGTCTGTTGAAACATTCTAAAAGCTTGTTTGCTCCTTACCATTCTAGAGTAAACAAGATTCGTACAAAATGTAATATTGTCACTGATTTATTTGCATTAAACAACAGACCATGAATCTTCACTATTTCTCTGCATCTTCCTCCATCACGTTGCGAGGAAGGCATGTGCATGGCTGGTGATGCATGGCTATAGGTGCATGGCTAGAGGTGCATGGCAGGTGCATGGCTGGTGGTGCATGGCTAGAGGTGCATGGCTGGTGGTGCATGGCTGGAGATGCATGGCTGGTGGTGCATGGCTGGTGGTGCATGGCTGGTGGTGCTTGGCTGGTGGTGCATGGCAGGTGGTGCATGGCTGGTGGTGCATGGCTGGTGGTGCTTGGCTGGTGGTGCATGGCAGGTGGTGCATGGCTGGTGGTGCTTGGCTGGTGGTGCATGGCTGGTGGTGCATGGCTGGTGGTGCTTGGCTGGTGGTGCTTGGCTGGTGGTGCATGGCTGGTGGTGCATGGCTGGTGGTGCTTGGCTGGTGGTGCATGGCAGGTGGTGATTGGCTGGTGGTGCATGGCAGGTGGTGCATGGCTGGTGGTGCATGGCTGGTGGTGCATGGCTGGTGGTGCTTGGCAGGTGGTGCTTGGCTGGTGGTGCATGGCTGGTGCATGGCTGGTGGTGCATGGCTGGTGGTGCATGGCAGGTGGTGCTTGGCTGGTGGTGCTTGGCAGGTGGTGCTTGGCAGGTGGTGCTTGGCTGGTGGTGCATGGCTGGTGGTGCTTGGCAGGTGGTGCTTGGCTGGTGGTGCATGGCTGGTGGTGCATGGCTGGTGGTGCTTGGCAGGTGGTGCTTGGCAGGTGGTGCAAGCTCCAGAATGAAATAGGGTGCAGGCCAGGCAGCAGGCTGTTAGCCAGCCTGCCAGCTTAGTGGAGTCTGCCATTAGCACAGTCAGCGTAGTCAGCTCAGCTTTCCCCATTGAGACCGTGTCTGTGCCTCGATCTAGGTTGGGCAAAATTAAAATGGCGGTGTTCGCTTTAGTAATCTCACTAGTATAAAGACCTCCTCCATTCCTGCCATTATTGAAAGAGATTGTGATACTTCACATCTCAAAATTGGGTTACTTAATGTTAGATCCCTCACTTCCAAGGCAGTTATAGTCAATGAACTAATCACTGATCATAATCTTGATGTGATTGGCCTGACTGAAACATGGCTTAAGCCTGATGAATTTACTGTGTTAAATGAGGCCTCACCCCCTGGTTACACTAGTGACCATACCCCCCGTGCATCCGGCAAAGGCGGAGGTGTTGATAACATCTACGATAGCAAATTTCAATTTACAAAAAAAAAAACAATGACGTTTTCGTCTTTTGAGCTTCTAGTCATGAAATCTATGCAGCCTACTCACTCACTTTTTATAGCTACTGTTTACAGGCCTCCTGGGCCATATGCAGTGTTCCTCACTGAGTTCCCTGAATTCCTATCGGATCTTGTTGTCATAGCAGATAATATTCTAATTTTTGGTGACTTTAACATTCACATGGAAAAGTCCACAGACCCACTCCAAAAGGCTTTCGGAGCCATCATCGACTCAGTGGGTTTTGTCCAACATGTCTCTGGACCTACTCACTGCCACAGTCATACTCTGGACCTAGTTTTGTCCCATGGAATAAATGTTGTGGATCTTAATGTTTTTCCTCATAATCCTGGATTATCGGACCACCATTTTATTGCGTTTACAATTGCAACAAATAATCTGCTCAGACCCCAACCAAGGAGCATTAAAAGTCGTGCTATAAATTCTCAGACAACCCAAAGATTCCTTGATGCCCTTCCAGACTCCCTCTGCCTACCCAAGGACGTCAGAGGACAAAAATCAGTTAACCACCTAACCAAGGAACTCAATTTAACCTTGCGCAATACCCTAGATGCAGTTGCACCCCTAAAAATTAAAAACATCTGTCATAAGAAACTAGCTCCCTGGTATACAGAAAATACACGAGCTCTGAAGCAAGCTTCCAGAAAATTGGAACGGAAATGGCGCCACACCAAACTGGAAGTCTTCCGACTAGCTTGGAAAGACAGTACCGTGCAGTATCGAAGAGCCCTCACTGCTGCTCGATCATCCTATTTTTCCAACTTAATTGTGGAAAATAAGAACAATGCGAAATTTCTTTTTGATACTGTCGCAAAGCTAACTAAAAAGCAGCATTCGCAAATGGAGGATGGCTTTCACTTCAGCAGTAATACATTTATGAACTTCTTTGAGGAAAAGATCATGATCATTAGAAAGCAAATTACGGACTCCTCTTTAAATCTGGGTATTCCTCCAAAGCTCCAATGTCCTGAGTCTGCACAACTCTGCCAGGACCTTGGCTCAAGGGAGATACTAAAGTGTTTTAGTACTATATCTCTTGACACAATGATGAAAATAATCATGGCCTCCAAACCCTCAAGATGCATACTGGACCCTATTCCAACTAAACTACTGAAAGAGCTGCTTCCTGTGCTTGGCCCTCCTATGTTGAACATAATAAACGGTTCTCTATCCACCGGATGTGTACCAAGCTCACTAAAAGTGGCAGTAATAAAGCCTCTCTTGAAAAAGCCGAATCTTGACCCAGAAATTATAAAAAACTATCGGCCTATATCGAATCTTCCATTCCTCTCAAAAAATTTTTAAAAGCTGTTGCCCAGCAACTCACTGCTTTCCTGAAGACAAATAATGTATACGAAATGCTTCAGTCTGGTTTTAGACCCCATCATAGCACTGAGACTGCACTTGTGAAGGTGGTAAATGACCTTTTAATGACGTCAGACCGAGGCTCTGCATCTGTCCTCGTGCTCCTAGATCTTAGTGCCACTTTTGATACCATCGATCACCACATTCTTTTGGAGAGATTGGAAACCCAAATTGGTCTACATGGACAAGTTCTGGCCTGGTTTAGATCTTATCTGTCGGAAAGATATCAGTTTGTCTCTGTGAATGGTTTGTCCTCTGACAAATCAATTGTAAATTTCGGTGTTCCTCAAGGTTCCGTTTTAGGACCACTATTGTTTTCACTATATATTTTACCTCTTGGGGATGTCATTCGAAAACATAATGTTAAATTTCACTGCTATGCGGACGACACACAGCTGTACATTTCAATGAAACATGGTGAAGCTCCAAAATTGCCCTCGCTAGAAGCCTGTGTTTCAGACATAAGGAAGTGGATGGCTGCAAACTTTCTACTTTTAAACTCGGACAAAACAGAGATGCTTGTTCTAGGTCCCAAGAAACAAAGAGATCTTCTGTTCAATCTGACAATTAATCTGGATGGTTGTACAGTCGTCTCAAATAAAACTGTGAAGGACCTCGGTGTTACTCTGGACCCTGATCTCTCTTTGAAGAACATATCAAGACTGTTTCAAGGACAGCTTTTTTCCATCTACGTAACATTGCAAAAATCAGAAACTTTCTGTCCAAAAATGACGCAGAAAAATTAATCCATGCTTTTGTTACTTCTAGGCTGGACTACTGCAATGCTCTACTTTCCGGCTACCCGGATAAAGCACTAAACAAACTTCAGTTAGTGCTAAATACGGCTGCTAGAATCCTGACTAGAACCAAAAAATTTGATCATATTACTCCAGTGCTAGCCTCCCTACACTGGCTTCCTGTTAAGGCAAGGGCTGATTTCAAGGTTTTACTGCTAACCTACAAAGCATTACATGGGCTTGCTCCTACCTATCTTTCCGATTTGGTCCTGCCGTACATACCTACACGTACGCTACGGTCACAAGATGCAGGCCTCCTAATTGTCCCTAGAATTTCTAAGCAAACGGCTGGAGGTAGGGCTTTCTCCTATAGAGCTCCATTTTTATGGAATAGTCTGCCTACCCATGTGAGAGACGCAGACTCAGTCTCAACCTTTAAGTCTTTACTGAAGACTTATCTCTTCAGTAGGTCCTATGATTAAGTGTAGTCTGGCCCAGGAGTGTGAAGGTGAACGGAAAGGCTGGAGCAACGAACCGCCCTTGCTGTCTCTGCCTTGCCGGTTCCCCTCTTTCCACTGGGATTCTCTGCCTCTAACCCTATTACAGGGGCTGAGTCACTGACTTACTGGTGTTCTTCCATGCCGTCCATGGGAGGGGTGCGTCACTTGAGTGGGTTGAGTCACTGACGTGGTCTTCCTGTCTGGGTTGGCGCCCCCCCCTTGGGTTGTGCCATGGCGGAGATTTTGTGGGCTATACTCGGCCTTGTCTTCGGACGGTAAGTTGGTGGTTGTAGACATCCCTCTAGTGGTGTGGGGGCTGTGCTTTGGCAAAGTGGGTGGGGTTATATCCTGCCTGTTTGGCCCTGTCCGGGGTATCATCGGATGGGGCCACAGTGTCTTCTGATCCCTCCTGTCTCAGCCTCCAGTATTTATGCTGCAGTAGTTTATGTGCCGGGGGGCTAGGGTCAGTCTGTTTCATCTGGAGTATTCTCTTGTCTTATCCGGTGTCCTGTGTGAATTTAAATATGCTCTCTCTAATTCTCTCTTTCTCTCTTTCTTTCTTTCTCTCGGAGGACCTGAGCCCTAGGACCATGCCTCGGGACTACCTGGCATGATGACTCCTTGCTGTCCCCAGTCCACCTGGCCATGCTGCTGCTCCAGTTTCAACTGTTCTGCCTGCGGCTACGGAACCCTGACCTGTTCACCGGACGTGCTTGTTGCACCCTCGACAACTACAATGATTATTATTATTTGACCATGCTGGTCATTTATGAACATTTTAACATCTTGACCATGTTCTGTTATAATATCCACCCGGCACAGCCAGAAGAGGACTGGCCACCCCTCATAGCCTGGTTCCTCTCTAGGTTTCTTCCTAGGTTTTTGGCCTTTCTAGGGAGTTTTTCCTAGGGAGTTTTTCCTAGCCACTGTGCCTCTTTCACATGCATTGCTTGCTGTTTGGGGTTTTAGGCTGGGTTATATAAATAAATTTGATTTGATTTGATTTGCATGGCAGGTGGTGCATGGCTGGTGGTGCATGGCTGGTGGTGCTTGGCTGGTGGTGCATGGCTGCCCTCCACATGTTAGGAAAATGTAATGTTGATTAATGCTAACTAACCCCAACCCTTCTGCTTGGCTCTCAATAAGCATTTGATGTCACAGTTGTACTTTTCCTCTGTGCAGGATACCTCTCAGTAAATACAGAAGTAACTTGTCATAAGCCTGGGGATTTCTTTCTGTATTTGTTACAGTATTTTTATTTATTTATTTTACTAGGCAAGTCAGTTAAGAACAAATTCTTATTTTCAATGACAGCCTAGGAACAGTGGGTTAACTGTCTTGTTCATGGGCAGAACAACAGATTTGTACCTTGTCAGCTTGGGGATTCAATCTTGCAACCTTTTGGTTACTAGTCCAACGCTCTAACCGCTAGGCTACGCTGCCGCCACAGTAGTTATCGGACAGTATTACTTACCCTCTTGCTCTTTTGCACTCTAGTATCTCTACTTGTACATCATCATCTGTACATCTATCACTCCAGTATTAATGCTAAATTGTAATTATTTTTGACTCTAGGGCCTATTTATTGCCTTACCTCCCTACTCTTCTACATTTGCAAACACTATACATAGATTTTTCTATTTTTTCTTTTATTTTGTGTTATTGACTGTATGTTTGTTTATGTGTAACTCTGTGTTGTTGTTTTTGTCGCACTGCTTTGCTTTATCTTGGCCAGGTCACAGTTGTAAACGAGAACTTGTTCTCAACTGGCCTACCTGGTTAAATAAAGGTGAAATAAATAAATACAATTTAAAAAAAACCCAGGTAGTGGAGAGCGATAAACAATCAAAGAAGAGCTTCAGAGGAAAAGATCGGTTCTGTATCCACTCTGAGATGGGCCATTATTAACGCTGGCCTGCTCGGACAACACTATTCACTGGGAGGTAATTGCAGATTCAGATCTCTGAGAGAGAGGCTGACTGGAAAAGTGGGGGTTTGTGTCTCTGAGGGAGTGTGTTTATGTATGTGTGTGTGTATGTGTGTGTGTGTGTGTGTGTGTGTGTGTGTGTGTGTGTGTGTGTGTGTGTGTGTGTGTGTGTGTGTGTGTGTGTGTGTGTGTGTGAGACTGGGAGTAAATGCCACAACTCTTTAATGATTGTCTCCTCTAGTTCTCCTCTATGGCGTGGTAGATAGAAGATGGTAGATGGTAGATGAGTATCGCTGCGTGTGTCTTGGGAACAGGGGAGAGGAAGAGGAGAGAAGGAGAAGAGGAGAGGGAGAGGGAGAGGGAGAGGGAGAGGGAGAGGGAAGGGAGAGGGAGAGGAGAGGAGAGGAGAGGAGAGGAGAGGAGAGGAGAGGAGAGGAGAGGAGAGGGAGAGGAGAGGCAGGAGGAGGAGGAGGAGGAGGAGAGGGAGAGGAGGAGGAGAGGGAGGGAGAGGGAGAGGGAGAGGGAGAGGAGAGGAGAGGGAGAGGAGAGGAGAGGAGAGGGAGAGGAGGAGGAGGGAGAGGGAGAGGGAGAGGAGAGGGGGAGGGAGAGGAGAGGAGAGGAGAGGAGAGGAGAGGAGAGGGTGGGAGAGGATGAGGAGGAGGAGGAGGAGGAGAGGGAGAGGGAGAGGAGGAGGAGAGAAGGAGAGGGAGAGGAGAGGGGAGGGAAGGAGAGGGAGAGGAGGATAGGAGAGGGAGAGGAGGATAGGAGAGGGAGAGGAGGAGGAAAGAAGAGGAAGAGGAGAGAAGGAGGAGGAGAGGTGATGGAGAGGAGGAGAGGAGGAGGAGAGGAGGAGGAGAGGAGAGTGATTTGTAACTGGAGGAGACCAGAGGAGAACCAGCCAGATAAGAACTGACAGGCCCCTAATTGATGGCAGCAGTATTCCCGTGACAGAAGCCTGGGAAAAGTCACATTGGAGGAACATAATTGGAGTGATTGGAATCTTAACAGGAATCAGTGGATAATCTCTGCTAATGTGGAGCTACACAAAAGAGTGTCTCCTATTACCACACCTAATACTGCAACACAGTGTCACCCCAGATACATCTACTACTGCAACACAGTGTCACCCAGATACATCTACTACTACAACATATTGTCACCCCAGATACATCTACTACTACAACACAGTGTCACCCCAGATACATCTACTACTACAACACAGTGTCACACCAGATACATCTACTACTACAACACAGTGTCACACCAGATACATCTACTACTACAACACAGTGTCACACCAGATACATCTACTACTACAACACAGTGTCACACCAGATACATCTACTACTACAACACAGTGTCACACCAGATACATCTACTACTACAACACAGTGTCACCCCAGATACATCTACTACTACAACACAGTGTCACCCCAGATACATCTACTACTACAACACAGTGTCACCCCAGATACATCTACTACTACAACACAGTGTCACCCCAGATACATCTACTACTACAACACAGTGTCACCCCAGATACATATACTACTACAACACAGTGTCACCCCAGATACACCTACTACAACACAGTGTCACACCAGATACATCTACTACAACACAGTGTCACCCCAGATACATCTACTACTACAACACAGTGTCACCCCAGAAACATCTACTACTACAACACAGTGTCACCCCAGAAACACCTATTACACCCCTTTTCATGCGCTCTTGCTGTTAAGGAACGAGTTGAAATCTCTCCAGGCTCCCGTCGGACCCTGGCCTTTGTGCGACAACGCTTTTGGTGGCCTACCATGGTTCTTGACATCTCAGTGTTTGTCGCCGCATGCACGATCTGTGTGCAGAACAAGACTCATTGGCAAGCTCCGGCTGGTCTCCTTCAACATCTGCCTGTCCCTCACCATACCTGGTCTCACTTATCCCTGGACTTTGTCACGGGTCTCCCCCGTCTAATGCGACACCGCCATCCTGACAGTATTGGACCGGCTTTTCAAAGCTGCGCACTTCATTGCTCTCCCCAAGCTACCCTCTGCCCAAGAGACGGTCCAGCTCATGGTGCAGCACTTCTTCTGGATCCATGGACTCCCAGTAGACATGGTCTCCGACCGGGGTCCTCAGTTCTGGTTCTGGTTCTGCAAGTCGTTCTGCAGACTCATTTGGTAGTCAGCCAGCCTGTCTTCCGGGTTCTCATCTTCTGTTGCCCCATACCCTCCGTATACATCCCACTTTTCATGTGTCTAGAATCAAACCCATGTCTCACAGCCCTTTGTCTCCTGTTTCCAGGCCCACCCTCTCCCCCGTCTTATCAACGGCCAACCGGCGTACACAGTGAGGTGTCTCCTGAAGGAACAGGTATCAACGGCCAACAGGTTCGACAGGTATGCCAGTACTTGGTTGACTGGGAGGGTACTGGGGGGGGGGGGGGGGGGGTACTGTCACACCCTGATCTGTTTCACCTGTCTTTGTGCTTGTCTTCACCCCCCTCCAAGTGTTGCCCATCTTCCCCATTATCCCCAGTGTCGTTATACCTGTTTTCTCTGTTTGTCTGTTGCCAATTCATTTTGTTTGTCAAGCCTACCAGTGTTTTTCTTCTTGCTCCTGTCTGTTTCTAGTTCCTGTTTTCTAGTTTTCCCGGTTTTGACCATTCTGCCTGCCCTGAGCCTGCCTACCGTTCTGTACCTTGTCACACCACACTGGATTATTGACCTCTGCCTGCCCAGTGTCAAGTTCATTACTAGAACAGGAGGCAGGCAAAAACTACAGGTAAAGGGCAGGCAGAGGTCAGTAATCCAGGTCAGAGTTCAAAAGGTACAGAACAGCAGGCAGTCTCAGGTTCACTTTGACACTGTCTGCATCTGGGTCTTCCCTAAAACGTGATATGGATAGATCAGCCTGCGTGATGTAATAAGTGAGGACTAAGGGGTCTGTCCAGAATATCAGAGACTGTCTGGTGTTGTAGTGTAGTCAGGTGATCTGTCCCGGCCTGTAAGAGGGGCCTGAATGTTAGAGACTGTCTGGTGTAGCAGTGTAGTCAGTAATCTAGTGTAGTAGGGTAGTCTGTAGTCTGGTGTAGTAGGGTAGTCTGTAGTCTGGTGTAGTAGGGTAGTCAGTAGTCTGGTGTAGCAGTGTAGTCAGTAGTCTGGTGAAGTAGGGTAGTCAGTAGTCTAGTGAGGTACTGTAGTCAGTAGTCTTGTGTAGTCAGTAGTCAGTAGTCTGGTGTAGTAGTGTAGTCAGTAGTCTGGTGTAGTAGTGTAGTCTGTAGTACAGCAGCTCACGAGAAGTCGCCATGTTTTTCTTTCAGCCTTTGAATGAATACAACGTTGCCCGGTTGGAATATTATCGCTATTTTACGAGAAAAATCGCATAAAAATTGATCTTAAACAGCGTTTGACATGCTTCGAAGTATGGTAATGGAATATTTAGACATTTTTGGTCCCGAAATGCGCTCGCGCGTCACCCTTCGTATTGTGACCTGAACGCAGGAACAAAACGGAGCTATTTCAATATAACTATGGATTATTTGGAAGTAGAAGTCCTGGGAGTGCATTCTGACAAAGAACAGCAAAGGTAATCCAATTTTACTTATAGTAAATCTGAGTTTGGTGAGGGCCAAACTTGGTGGGTGTCAAATTAGCTAGCCATGATGGCCGGGCTATGCACTCGCCGAAAAGCTATTTTAAAATCTGACACCGCGATTGCATAAAGGAGTTCTGTATCTATAATTCTTAAAATAATTGTTATGTATTTTGTGAACGTTAATCGTGAGTAATTTAGTAAATTCACCGGAAGTTTGTGGTGGGTATGCTAGTTCTGAACTTCACCTGCTAATGTAAAAAGCTGTTTTTTTTATATAAATATGAACTTGATTGAACAAAACATGCATGTATTGTATAACATAATGTCCTAGGAGTGTCATCTGATGAAGATCATCAAAGGTTAGTGCTGCATTTAGCTGTGGTTTAGGTTTATGTGACATATATGCTTGCTTTGAAAATGGCTGTGTGATTATTTTTGGCAGGGTACTCTCCTGACATAATCTAATGTTTTGCTTTCGCTGTAAAGCCTTTTTGAAATCGGACAATGTGGTTAGATTAACGAGAGTCTTGTCTTTAAAATGGTGTAAAATAGTCATATGTTTGAGAAATTGAAGTTATAGCATTTATGAGGTATTTGTATTTCGCGCCACGCGATTCCACTGGCTGTTGGCAAAACAATACATTACATTTCATAACACTTTACCCAATACATTTAATGTGTGCCTTCTGGCCCCTACTCCACCATTGCCACATATCTACAATACATAATGCACGTGTACGTGTGTGTATAGTGCGTATGACATCGTGTGTGTGTGTATGCATGGGTCTGTGCCTATGTAAGTGTCTCTTCACAGTCCCCGATGTTCCATAAAATGTATTTTTATCTGTTTTTTAAATCTGATTCTACTGCTGCATTAGTTACCTGATGTGGAATAGAGTTCCATGTAGTCATGGTTCTATGTAATACTGTGTGCCTCCCATAGTCTGTTCTGGACTTGGGGACTGTGAAGAGACCTCTGGTGGCATGTCTTGTGGGGTATGCAGGTACAAGCTGTGTGCTGGTAATTTAAACAGACACCTCGGTGCATTCAGCATGTCAACACTTCTTAGAAAAACAAGTAGTGATGAAGCCAATCTCTCCTCCACTTTGAGCCATGAGACATGTACATGCATATTATTAATGTCGGCTCTCTGTGTACATTTACGGGCCAGCCGTGCTGCCCTGTTCTGAGCCAATTGTGATTTTCCTAATTCCCTCTTTGTAGCACCTGACCACATGACTGAACAGTAGTCCAGGTGCGACAAAACTAGGGCCTGTAGGACCTGCCTTGTTGATAGTGCTGTTAAGAAGAGAGAGCAGAGCTTTATTATGGACAGACTTCTCCCCATCTTAGCTACTGTTGAATCAATATGTTTTGACCAGGACAGTTTACAATCCAGATGGTAGTAGGGTAGTCAGTAGTCTGGTGTAGTCAGTAGTCTGGTGTAGTCTGTAGTCTGGTGTAGTAGTGTAGTCAGTAGTCTGGTGTAGTCAGTAGTCTGGTGTAGTAGGGTAGTCTGTAGTCTGGTGTAGTAGGGTAGTCTGTAGTCTGGGGTAGTAGTGTAGTCAGTAGTCTGGTGTTGTAGGGTAGTCAGTAGTCTGGTGTAGTAGGGTAGTCTGTAGTCTGGTGTAGTAGTGTAGTCTGTAGTCTGGTATAGTCAGTAGTCTGGTGTAGAAGTGTAGTCAGTAGTCTGGTGTAGTAGTGTAGTCAGTAGTCTGGTGTAGTAGGGTAGTCAGTAGTCTGGTGTAGTAGGGTAGTCAGTAGTCTGGTGTAGTAGGGTAGTCTGTAGTCTGGTGTAGTAGTGTAGTCTGTAGTCTGGTGTAGTACTGTAGTCTGTTGCCTGGTGTAGTCTGTAGTCTGGTGTTGTAGGGTAGTCAGTAGTCTGGGGTAGTCAGTAGTCTGGTGTAGTAGTGTAGTCAGTAGTCTGGTGTAGCAGTGTAGTCTGTAGTCTGGTGTAGTAGTGTAGTCAGTAGTCTGGTGTAGTAGTGTAGTCTGTAGTCTGGTGTAGTTAGTAGTCTGGTGTAGTAGTGTAGTCTGTAGTCTGGTGTAGTCAGTAGTCTGTAGTCTGGTGTAGTCAGTAGTCTGGTGTAGTCAGTAGTCTGGTATAGTAGGGTAGTCTGTAGTCTGGTGTAGTCAGTAGTCTGGTGTAGTAGGGTAGTCTGTAGTCTGGTGTAGTCAGTAGTCTGGTGTAGTAGTGTAGTCAGTAGTCTGGTGTAGTAGGGTAGTCTGTAGTCTGGTGTAGTAGGGTAGTCTGTAGTCTGGTGTAGTAGTGTAGTCAGTAGTCTGGTGTAGTAGGGTAGTCAGTAGTCTGGTGTAGTAGGGTAGTCTGTAGTCTGGTGTAGTAGGGTAGTCAGACTGTTGTCAGGTATCTAGCCCGGCTTGCTCTCCTCTGTTTTCATTAGCAGGCTAGCACACGGTGAGGAGACGCAGCAGAGCAGAACATCTCAGCGGCCCGTAGGGACTGTTAGGAGAGGAGAGGAGGAAGAGAGGAGTGGGGACGAGGGGAGGAAGAGGAGAGGGAAGGGGAGAGAGACAGAGATGGATGGCACGTGGAAAAGGAACAAACCTGTCTGAGATTAGTCGGTCTTCCAGCAGGGGGACTCGCTCCAGTCTGAGGATCCATTTGTTTTCTACTGAGAGAGATAATTCTTTAATTAACCTGCAGTGCATCTCTGGAACTCGAAGAGTTAAAGAACTTATGTATCGCTGCTGAGTTAAGGCACTGTCAAGAAGTGTTACCTCTATGTCGGGATGGTTACAAAATAACCAGACTGTTTTCAGCCCCAGCTCAGGGAGAAGACTGTCCTTGACCCTACTGATGGCATCTTAGTGGCTGCTGTTGGAAATTCAATGTGTTGAGTCTTCTATAATGCAGACATGTATATTTATTAATACATTTGCAGTGGGGTGTAGATGTGACATTGTTTTATTTGTAGAAGATTGTTGTTGACTTGACCAATACTAAAAACGCATTAAATCATACAAATTAATGGAGTTGAATTAAAGAGAAAACATTTCCGTAAAGCATTTCTTCACACCTACACATCTTATGCACTGACAGAGAGAAAGAGGCCATATAGGACATTATCAACCACCATGCCCCCTGTTAGCGGTAAATCACATCCATGACTGAAGTCTCTCTCACTCTAACCAGCTTCATCTAATATCTGCCTTCAGATTCACAAACACGTCTCCCCCAGGCAACAGCAGCAGCCTCTGCTCTCCTGCAAATAAATTCAACAGCCTGGAGAGGTCCATCATACTTGGTGTCTGGTTCATGCTTTAGCCCCCCCCCTCTTTAAATGTGTAATTCCACTGCCATCTGGCAGGGGAGCAGGCATCCGAGGGCTGTGTGATGCCAGCAGGACGATGCCACATCTCGGAACGGGCTATTGCTTTCTAAATGGCTTTGGGCTCTGTGTCCTCTCCACACTGTATTGAAGCAATATCATTAGCTTGTTTTTTCGATCCCCCCTTCTCTTCCCAAAGTTTAAAAAGTAATCTTGACTCTCTTGCAGGCTGTTGTGATAAGGAATGTGAACTGGGTCAAGGACTGTGTAAGTCATCCAGTATAATTACAGCAGTGTTCAGTTTATTCTACTCTGCTCTGCTGTGAGCTGCTGCTGAGAGATACACATCCACTACTGGATTTAGAGCCTTTGTTTCTCTTTCCTCATGAGTCAAATCATTTCCTGCTATTTTGTTTCCACAGTATAGTCAGTAATAAAGCTGCTCAGATATTATGGAGCCCTCTGGGAGGAAGGAGTGTTCAGACCACTCACCTCAACACTACAGCGGTAGAACATCCACCTCAACACTACAGTGGTAGGACATCCACCTCAACACTACAGCAGTAGGACATCCACCTCAACACTACAGCAGTAGGACATCCCCCTCAACACTACAGCGGTAGGACATCCACCTCACCACTACAGGACATCCACCTCAACACTACAGCAGTAGGACATCCACCTCAACACTACAGCAGTAGGACATCCACCTCAACACTACAGGACATCCGCCTCAACACTACAGCGGTAGGACATCCACCTCAACACTACAGGACATCCACCTCAACACTACAGCAGTAGGACATCCACCTCAACACTACAGTGGTAGGACATCCACCTCACCACTACAGCTGTAGGACATCCACCTCAACACTACAGGACATCCACCTCAACACTACAGCGGTAGGACATCCACCTCAACACTACAGCGGTAGAACATCCACCTCAACACTACAGTGGTAGAACATCCACCTCAACACTACAGGACATCCACCTCAACACTACAGGACATCCACCTCAACACTACAGTGGTAGGACATCCACCTCAACACTACAGTTGTAGGACATCCACCTCAACACTACAGGACATCCACCTCAACACTACAGCGGTAGGACATCCACCTCAACACTACAGCAGTAGGACATCCACCTCAACACTACAGGACATCCACCTCAACACTACAGCGGTAGGACATCCACCTCAACACTACAACGGTAGGACATCCACCTCAACACTACAGGACATCCACCTCAACACTACAGCGGTAGGACATCCACCTCAACACTACAGCAGTAGGACATCCACCTCAACACTACAGGACATCCACCTCAACACTACAGCGGTAGAACATCCACCTCAACACTACAGTGGAATGACATCCACCTCAACACTACAGCAGAAGGACATCCACCTCAACACTACAGGACATCCACCTCAACACTACAGCGGTAGGACATCCACCTCAACACTACAGCGGTAGGACATCCACCTCAACACTACAGCGGTAGGACATCCACCTCAACACTACAGGACATCCACCTCAACACTACAGGACATCCACCTCAACACTACAGGACATCCACCTCAACACTACAGCGGTAGGACATCCACCTCAACACTACAGGACATCCACCTCAACACTACAGGACATCCACCTCAACACTACAGCGGTAGGACATCCACCTCAACACTACAGGACATCCACCTCAACACTACAGCGGTAGGACATCCACCTCAACACTACAGCAGTAGGACATCCACCTCAACACTACAGGACATCCACCTCAACACTACAGGACATCCACCTCAACACTACAGGACATCCACCTCAACACTACAGCAGTAGGACATCCACCTCAACACTACAGGACATCCACCTCAACACTACAGCGGTAGTACATCCACCTCAACACTACAGCATAAACTGTCCACTCTCTTAAATGCATGAGCATTATGTAAACACAGTGCAGTAGCTTTGAAACAAAAAGGCTCCATATTTTGGTGGATATATTATTAAGCGTTCATTCTTGAGGTACTGTATGCTGCTTATTAGACCTGGGCATGAATTCAAAAATACAAATTGAATAACACAACACTTTATAAAATATTATATATTTTTATTCCTATACTAGTATTGATAGGCTAAAATAATAAGTTAATATGAAAATAAAATAAACATTCCAGGAACAATATGCGATGCTACATTTGTCATAACACCAATATAACCACGGCAACATTAAATATGTATGTGTGTCCAATATGCCACCCTATTCCCTACATAGTGCACTTATTTTGACCAGAGCCCTATGAGCAGTAGTGCACTATACAGGGAATAGGGTACCATTTGGACACATGAACACTGTACTGTATCAACACACTATTAAAGAGATCTGCTAATGCAGGAGTGGAGTAGTGGCCTTGGAATGAATGGAGGGATGGAGGGATGGAGGGGTAGAGGGGTAGAGGGGTAGAGGAGTAGAGGGGTAGAGGGGTAGAGGGGCAGAGGGATGGAGGGGTAGAGGGGTAGAGGGGTAGAGGAGTAGAGGGGTAGAGGGGTAGAGGGGTAGAGGGATGGAGGGGTAGAGGGGTAGAGGGATGGAGGAGTGGAGGGGTAGAGGGGTAGAGGGGTAGAGGGGTAGAGGGGTGGAGGGGTAGAGGGGTAGAGGAGTAGAGGGGTAGAGGGGTGGAGGGATGGAGGAGTGGAGGGGTAGAGGGGTAGAAGGGTAGAGGAGTAGAGTGGTGGCCTTGGAATGAATGGAGGGATGGAGGGGTAGAGGGGTAGAGTGGTGGCCTTGGAATGAATGGAGGGATGGAGGGGTAGAGGGGTAGAGGGGTGGAGGGGTAGAGGGGTAGAGGGACGGAGGATGTACTGCCCACGGCTGTTTCTAACACAAACTGATTTTCATATTGATGTGCAACGTAGGGTCTCTCTTTCCAGTCCACATATTGGCTCATGCATCACCTAACTGCAGCTGTCAGCTACACTGATAGGACTGACTCAGACACACTGTTCCTCCTTTCATAAATAACCGTTAGCTGGTGTTAGGGCTGCATACTGCTCCAGGCATCACAGACGTATCACACCGTTCATTACTATTAACATTCAATCACACGCAGGACTTTGTATTTATACACAGTGTGACTATTATAAGTCTTTACATTCAGAATTGTCAATACAGATTAATTTTTTAAAAATTGCATCATATTATCCTTTATGGCGAGTCTGAGCTAACATACATTTTCTAGTCCTAGATGGGCTCTGAAAAACAGGGAATGTTTCAATTTGACATGACCTCATACTACACTGTAGCTGTAATGTTCTCCTGTTAGATTATATCTCTCAGTATCACACAATAATGTTTACACAATTACAGCAATTGGGACCTTGAGACCAGAAACGTTGTATTTCCAGTAAACGTTTGGTTAGAGAGATCCTCAACACCACCAACAGTGGAGCAAGATGGCGTCGACATGGCAGCTCTGCTTCTAGCTCCTAAGGAACTCTGCAGTATTTTTTGTTGTGTGTGTTGTTTCTTGCATTATTATCCCAGATTAATTGTTTTGTGTTATTACATACAGCCAGAAATAACTTTTGGATATCAGAGCGGCGGTAACTGACCACCATTCTGACCAGGAACGCGACTTTCCCAAATTGTTTTTTTGTTCGTACCCCCCAGGGCGTTTTAACTCATCCCAGAAGCTGCTCCAAGTTGCCGCTGGTGGAGAAGAGGTATTCAGAGTGGACTACTAGTCTGACTCAGGAGGCGTGCACACCATCCACCGCTACCAAGTATATTACTCCCTGCATTTCGCCACAGCCGCAATAACATCTGCTAAATATGTGTATGTGACCGATAAAATTTGATTTGATTTGAAGAGCAGAGATACTGATCACAGTGAGGCTAAACTATTTAATCTACAGTATTACAGTATCTACAGGGTTGAACTGAGACATGGAAGAGAAGTCTGTTTCTGTAATCCATGTGAAAGAGAAAAGAGCAGTCAGAGAATTACATGAAGCTAAGCGTTGCATGTTACATTGGGAAGATTATCCCAGGCCAGCCAGATGTGTCTTTCTTGGAGGGAGCCGGGCCGACGGGGCCGATCAGAACAAGCTGTAAGAAGCCGAGAGACAGGCCATGCAGCGACAAGCAGTCATATCCTGCGGCTGGGAGGCAGAGAACAGCAGGGAGTCTACAGAACACTGAGTCACTCACCGTCTCTCTCTCTGTCTCTGAATATGCAACATTTCAGGTTTAGGAGAATTCAGTTATTGTTGACATACATGTGTTTCCCATGCCAATAAAGCCTTTTGAATTATATATAGAGAGAGAAAATCCATTGAAAAAGACTAATAAATATATAAAGGTTTTGTGTTTCACTTTGTACTATGTATACAGTACAGGTCAAAAGTTTGGACACACCTACTCATTCCAGGGTTTTTCTTTATTCCTACTATTTTCTACATTGTAGAATAATAGTGAAGACATCAAAACTATGAAATAACACATATGGAATCATGTAGTAACCAAAAAAGTGTTAAACAAATCAAAATATATTTTATATTTGAGATTCTTCAAAGTAGCCACCCTTTTCCTTGATGACAGCTTTGCACACTCTTGGCGTTCTCTCAACCAGCTTCATGAGGAATGCTTTTCCAACAGTCTTGAAGGAGTTCCCACATATGCTGAGCAGTTGTTGGTTGCTTTTCCTTCACTCTGCGGTCCAACTCATCTCAGTTGGGTTGAGGTCGTGTGATTGTGGAGGCCAGGTCCTCTGATGCAGCACCATCACTCTCCTTCTTGGTCAAACAGCCCTTACA
Source organism: Salmo trutta (assembly GCF_901001165.1). NCBI lineage: Eukaryota > Metazoa > Chordata > Actinopteri > Salmoniformes > Salmonidae > Salmo > Salmo trutta. The sequence goes on from NC_042980.1 coordinate 50,211,904, forward strand.
TAGCCTGGAGGTGTGTTATGGGTCATTGTCCTGTTGAAAAACAAATGATAGTCCCACTAAGCGCAAACCAGATGGGATGAAGTTGTAACATTCGTCTGAAGGAGTAGACCAAGGCGCAGTGTGGGTTGGGTTCATCATGTTTTAATTAACGTGAACCAGCAAAACAATAAACAAAACACAATGAACGAACAGTTGTAACGGTTGTCGTCGGGAATGGAGGACCAAAACGCAGCAGGAATGTGGATGCTCATCTTGTTAATTTATTTTAAATCAAGAGAACACCAAAATAACAAAATTAAGAACTCACGAACAACAAAACAGTCTTGTCAGGCACACTCAGCAAAACAAGAAACAATCTCCCACAACACTACACCTGTCACGTCCTGACCAGTATAGAGGATATTTTGTTATTGTAGTTTGGTCAGGACGTGGCAGAGGGTAGTGTATTTATGTATTATGTTGTTTTCTTTGGTCACTGGTTTATGTGTGTTTTCTATGGGTATGTTCTAGGTTAGTTTTCTATGTGTAGGTTGGGTGCTGGACTCTCAATTGGAGGCAGGTGTTTCTAGTTGCCTCTGATTGGGAGTCCTATAAGTAGGTGTGTGTTTTGTTTGTTCACTTGTGGGTAGTTGTTTGAGAGCACTGCTTCTGTTGAGCCTGCTTCTCTGTTCCTGTCGGTAGTTTGTTTTATTGTTTTTCCGTGGTGTTCGCATTTTGATTAATAAATATGTTATGCACGCAACCCGCTGCGCTTTGGTCCCATTCTCTCTTCATCGACAGTTGTGACAACACCAAACAATTACCCATATATAGGACTCTCAATCAGAGGCAACGAGAAAGCACCTGCCTCCAATTGAGAGTCCAACCCCCCATAAACCTACACATAGAAATACCACAAACCAGAAAGAACATAGAGATACAAAACATAGACCAAAACCCGGAAATAATAAATCAAACACCCTACTACAAAAATCACCACCCCGAACCACATAAAACAAATACCCTCTGCCACGTCCTGACCAAACTACAATAACAAATAACCCTTATACTGGTCAGGACGTGACAGTACCCCCCCTAAAGGTGCAGACTCTGGATGCACCTCATAAAAACAACAACAACAACAACAACAACAAAAAATCCCCCTAAACTAAAGGGAGGGAAGGGAGGGTGGCTGTCGTCACCGACGGCACTTGTGCTACACCCCCCCTCCCCAACCCACCTATACAGGAGGTGGTTCTGGCTCCGGCCTACTGTCCTCCAGAATGCAGACAGACTTGCTCAGTTTCGGGCCGTAGGCAGAATCCCATCGTTCCGGATCGTAGGCAGACCTCTTCCGTTCCACACTGTAGGCAGACTCATTTAATACACAGTTACTCATATTTAGTTCCGGATCGTCAATAGACTTACTCAGTTCCGGGTTGCTGATAGACTCCCTTGGTTCCGGGTCATAGGCAGACTCACCCGGTTCTGGGTCACAGGCAGACCCCTTCAGTTCTGGGTCACAGGTAGATTCCCTCGGTCCCGGGTCGCAGGCAGACTCCCTCGGTTCCGGGTCGCAGGCAGACTCCCTCGGTTCCGGGTCGCAGGCAGACTCCCTCGGTTCCGGATCACAGGCAGTCTCCCTCGGTTCCGGACTAGACACTGTTGCCGGATACTCTGGACTGCACACTGGTGCCGGATACTCTGGACTGCACACTGGTGCCGGATACTCTGGACTGCACACTGGTGCCGGATACTCTGGACTGCACACTATTGCCGAACTCTCGAGGCTGGGCTGACGCACTGGAAGCCTGATGCGTGGTACTGGTACTGGATGTGCCAGTCTGGGGACACGCACCTCAGGGCTAGTGCGGGGAGCGGGAACAGGCCGAGTCGGACTGGGTTGACGCACTGGAAGCCTGATGCGTGGTGCTGGTACTGGAGGTATCAGCCTGGGAACACGCACCTCAGGGCTAGTGCGAGGAGCAGGAACAGGCTGTACTGGACTGGGCTGACTCATTGGAAGCTTGATGCGTGGTGCTGGTACTGGACGTGCCAGACTGGGGTTTCGCACTTCCGGGTCAGCACGAGAGACAGGAACTGGAAACACCGGGCCATGGAGGCGCACAGGCGGTCTTGATCTCACCTCCTGCACAACCCGTCCTGGCTGGATGGAACTAGTAGCCCTGTACGAGCGGAGTGCTGGTACAGGGTAAACTGGGCTGTGCAGGGGCCTGATGGTTGCCGTGCGTAGAGCGGGAGTAGGGTAGCCTGGTCCTAGGAGGCGTACCGGCGACCAGACGTGCTGCGCAGGCATCCTCCTACCAGGCTGGATGCCCACTCTAGCACGGCATCTGCGAGGGGCTGGAATAACTCGCACCGGACTGTGCGTGCGTATGGGCGAGATTGTGCGCACTTCAGCAAAACACGGCGCCCTCCACTCCATACGCTTCTCCATATAAACACGGGGAGCTGGCTTAGGGCTCACCCTTGGCCCAGCCAAACTACCCGTGTCCCCCCAAAAAAAATGTATTGGGGGTGCCTCTCGTGCTCTACCTTCCTCCCAGGCAGGTTGTCACAGTGGTCCAGCAATTGTTCCCATGTCCAGTCAATCCTAGACTCCAATACCTCCAGCGATCAGGATGCTGTCTCCTCCCGAGCGCGCTGCTTCCTATAGTCCAGACCGAATTCCCTTGGCTCCTTTCTCCGCTGCTTGGTCCTATTGTGGTGGGAGATTCTGTAACGGTTGTCGTCGGGAATGGAGGACCAAAACGCAGCAGGAATGTGGATGCTCATCTTGTTAATTTATTTTAAATCAAGAGAACACCAAAATAACAAAATGAAGAACTCACGAACAACAAAACAGTCTTGTCAGGCACACTCAGCAAAACAAGAAACAATCTCCCACAACACTACACCAAACAATTACCCATATATAGGACTCTCAATCAGAGGCAACGAGAAAGCACCTGCCTCCAATTGAGAGTCCAACCCCCCATAAACCTACACATAGAAATACCACAAATCAGAAAGAACATAGAGATACAAAACATAGAACATAGACCAAAACCCGGAAATAATAAATCAAACACCCTACTACAAAAATCACCACCCCGAACCACATAAAACAAATACCCTCTGCCACGTCCTGACCAAACTACAATAACAAATAACCCTTATACTGGTCAGGACGTGACAACAGTATTGCAGGCTACTCACAGCTATGCAAAATCAACTTCCCACAAAAGACAGGTGGAAAAAGGGCTACCTAAGTATGGCTCCCAATCAGCGACAACGAAGTACAGCTGTCCCTGATTGAGAGCCATACCAGGCCAAAACACAGAAATACAAAAACTAGATAGGGAACATAGAATGAACATAGAAATATAAAATATAGAACATACATCAAAACCCCAAACACACAAAACAAACACCCCCCTGCCACGCCCTGACCTAACTACTATAACAAATAACCCCTTTTAATGGTCAGGACGTGACAGAAGTATAGCTGTTGTAGCCATGCTGGTTAAGTGTGCCTTGAATTCTAAATAAATCACAGACAGTGTCACCAGCAAAGCACCCCAAAAGTGCAAGTGAAAATGGTGCCGACAGAGAGGGCTGCCTCGCTTCTTGCTCTCAGGAAACTTAGCAGTATTTCTTTTTTTATGTATTATTTCTTACATTGTTAACCCAGAATTTGTTATGTTATTACATACAGCCCGGAAGAACTATTGGATATCAGCGTGGCAGTAACTCACCAGCACTACCAGCATCACAACCAGGAATACATTTACATTTACATTTAAGTCATTTAGCAGACGCTCTTATCCAGAGCGACTTACAAATTGGTGCATTCACCTTATGATATCCAGTGGAACAACCACTTTACAATAGTGCATCTAAATCTTTTAGGGGGGGGTTAGAAGGATTACTTTATCCTATCCCAGGTATTCCTTAAAGAGGTGGGGTTTCAGGTGTCTCCGGAAGGTGGTGATTGACTCCGCTGTCCTGGCGTCGTGAGGGAGCTTGTTCCACCATTGGGGTGCCAGAGCAGCGAACAGTTTTGACTGGGCTGAGCGGGAACTGTGCTTCCTCGGAGGTAGGGAGGCGAGCAGGCCAGAGGTGGATGAACGCAGTGCCATTGTTTGGGTGTAGGGCCTGATCAGAGCCTGAAGGTACGGAGGTGCCGTTCCCCTCACAGCTCCGTAGGCAAGCACCATGGACTTGTAGCGGATGCGAGCTTCAACTGGAAGCCAGTGGAGAGAGCGGAGGAGCGGGGTGACGTGAGAGAACTTGGGAAGGTTGAACACCAGACGGGCTGCGGCGTTCTGGATGAGTTGTAGGGGTTTAATGGCACAGGCAGGGAGCCCAGCCAACAGCGAGTTGCAGTAATCCAGACGGGAGATGACAAGTGCCTGGACTAGGACCTGCGCCGCTTCCTGTGTGAGGCAGGGTCGTACTCTGCGAATGTTGTAGAGCATGAACCTACAGGATCGCGTCACCGCCTTGATGTTAGTGGAGAACGACAGGGTGTTGTCCAGGGTCACGCCAAGGTTCTTAGCACTCTGGGAGGAGGACACAAAGGAGTTGTCAACCGTGATGGCGAGATCATGGAACGGGCAGTCCTTCCCCGAGAGGAAGAGCAGCTCCGTCTTGCCGAGGTTCAGCTTGAGGTGGTGATCCGTCATCCACACTGATATGTCTGCCAGACATGCAGAGATGCGATTCGCCACCTGGTTATCAGAAGGGGGAAAGGAGAAGATTAATTGTGTGTCGTCTGCATAGCAATGATAGGAGAGACCATGTGAGGATATGACAGAGCCAAGTGACTTGGTGTATAGTGAGACTTGGTGTATAGTGAGACTTATCTCTTCAGTAGGTCCTATGATTAAGTATAGTCTGGCCCAGGAGTGTGAAGGTGAACGGAAAGGCTGGAGCAACGAACCGCCCTTGCTGTCTCTGCCTTGCCGGTTCCCCTCTCTCCACTGGGATTCTCTGCCTCTAACCCTATTACAGGGGCTGAGTCATTGGCTTACTGGTGTACTTCCATGCCGTCCATGGGAGGGGTGCGTCACTTGAGTGGGTTGAGTCACTGACGTGGTCTTCCTGTCTGGGTTGGCGCCCCCCCCTTGGTTTGTGCCGTGGCGGAGATCTTTGTGGGCTATACTCGGCCTTGTCTTAGGACGGTAAGTTGGTGGTTGGAGACATCCCTCTAGTGGTGTGGGGGCTGTGCTTTGGCAAAGTGGGTGGGGTTATATCCTGCCTGTTTGGCCATGTCCGGGGGTATCATCGGATGGGGCCACAGTGTCTTCTGATCCCTCCTGTCTCAGCCTTCAGTATTTATGCTGCAGTAGTTTATGTTTTGGGGGGCTAGGGTCAGTCTGTTACATCTGGAGTATTTCTCTTGTCTTATCCGGTGTCCTGTGTGAATTTAAACATGCTCTCTCTAATTCTCTCTTTCTCTCTTTCTTTCTTTCTCTCGGAGGACCTGAGCCCTAGGACCATGCCTCAGGACTACCTGGCATGATGACTCCTTGCTGTCCCCTGTCCACCTGGCCATGCTGCTGCTCCAGTTTCAACTGTTCTGCCTGCGGCTATGGAACCCTGACCTGTTCACCGGACGTGCTTGCTGCACCCTCGACAACTACTATGATTATTATTATTTGACCATGCTGGTCATTTATGAACATTTTAACATCTTGACCATGTTCTGTTATAATATCCACCCGGCACAGCCAGAAGAGGACTGGCCACCCCTCATAGCCTGGTTCCTCTCTAGGTTTCTTCCTAGGTTTTTGGCCTTTCTAGGGAGTTTTTCCTAGGGAGTTTTTCCTAGCCACCGTGCTTCTTTCACATGCATTGCTTGCTGTTTGGGGTTTTAGGCTGGGTTTCTGTACAGCACTTTGAGATATCAGCTGATGTACGAAGGGCTATATAAATAAATTTGATTTGATTTGATTTGACCATCATTTCAATAGAACCAGGAACTTGGTCTCTCTGCATTCGTACCCCTCTCAAATGCAACTGGAACTACACTTGATGGCATACTTCCAAAATCTCAAACTATTGAATTTCTTTTTTCTGTGTCAAAAGACAGCTCGTTTTATTGACAATGGTGCCGGCTCCACCAAGTCCTCATGCATTGGGCAACTAGGCCGGTAGATACCATGTAATCTCTACCGACTCCCTAGGATTTTAAAAACAGAGCAGGTTTTGGCCTCTTACATGTTAGTATCAGAAGTCTATTTCCAAAAATAGACATGATTAGAATATGGGCCAAAACGACAAATGCAGACGGAATGGTTTTATCAGAAACTTGACTAAAGAAATTTGTGTCAAATAACTCGATTTCTATTGATGGTACACGGTTTTTAGAGCTGATCGGATGAGTAAGGGAGGAGGGGTTGCAATTTATGTTAAATCCGACTTTAAAAGACATTTTAGAGAGTTTGATGAGCAAGCGTTCTTACATGATCTGTACCATAATATTGACAGAGTAAGTCTGATTCCCGATGTTGACACTGCCTGGGACTATTTTTATATGAAATTTGTGTCAATTTGTGATAAGTATGCCCCTGTGAAGAAATTTAGAATCAGTGGAAGAGACATTCCCTGGTTTTCAGATAACTTGGCAGAATTAATTAGAAAGAGAAATATCTCTTGGAATCAAGCTAGACATACAAATGCTCCTGTTGACTGGGCCTCCTTCAGAGCTTTAAGAAACAAATGCTCCTGTTGACTGGGCCTCCTTCAGAGCTTTTAGAAACAAATGCTCCTGTTGACTGGGCCTCCTTCAGAGCTTTAAGAAACAAATGTACAGGTTTGATCAGGAAGTCCAAATGAGATGACTATTTAAATGCAGTCACAGAGAACCTAAACAACCCTACCAAGTTCTGGAAGCTAATCAAATCAGTGTCAGGTTCTAATGTATCCTCTGGCCTTCCTGACCATTTAATGGTGGATTCGATTGAAGTGAAGGATAAAGCCAATATTGTAGGAGTTTTTTAACAAGCACTTCATATCTGCTGGTTCAGTTTTTGATAATGTTGGGACCCAGGCCTCTAATGTAAGCTCTGTTACAGTAAACTATTATATAGGCCCTTAAGTGAACCATCTTAACTTTGAGCCTGTTTCTTACGCTGAGATCTATAAAGCACTAAAGGCAATAGACACTAAAAAGTCTGCAGGTCCAGACAACCTGGACCCCTACCTCTTAAAGATAACAGCTGGTATTATTACTGAACCTGTGGCTCACATTTTCAACTTGAGTCTCTTGACCAGTTCCATACCCAGCATTTGGAAATCAGATTATGTGGACATCCCTCAGATGCTAACAACTATCTCCAAACTCCCTATCCTGGCCAAAGTCTATGAATCCCTAGTGAACTCACAGTTAAAACACTTCTTAATGGAAAATAACACACTGAGAGGGGTTCAGTCTGGCTTTTGATCGGGGCACAGCACCACAACCGCAGCTATGGCAAATTACATCATTAATGCACTTGTTAAAAAGCAACATTGTGCTGCTCTGTTTGTGGATTTATTAAAGGCATTTTATTCAGTTGACCATGAAATGTTTCTAGCTAGACTCAGTAACATTGGTCTCAGTGAAGGATCAATAAATTGGTTTAAGAACTATCTTTCTGACAGAACACAATGTGTATATAGTGCCAATCACAAGTCTAGCTTTCTAGAGATTAATAGAGGTGTACCCCAGGGTTCCATTTTAGCTCCTGTGTTGTTCTCAATTTTTATTTATGATTATTTATGATTTGGAAATGGGATGCAACCAGTAAAGTTACATCTATATGCAGATGATCCAGTCATATATTCATGTGCTCCTTCTCTGGTTCAGGCTGTTGAAGAGCTCCAGACTGCTTTTCAGTCACTGCAGGCCTCCCTTTATGGTCACAAACTGGTCTTGAATGTACAAAAAACTAAATTCATGACCTTTACCAGAGCTAGAACTCTGCCATAGAAGGTTTGCATTGTCACATCTGGTGGTTTATCCATTGAAAAAGAGTAATCCTCCAAATACCAAGGTATATGGTTGGATGACAAGTTGTCCTTTAAAGTTCATATGAATAATCTTGTGAGGAAGCTTAAATTGAAATTGGGTTTTTATTTTCGTAATAAGGCTTGCTTCCCGCTTATGGCTAAAAGCTTGTTCGGGCCACTTTTCTCTCTGTAATTGATTATGGTGACTTGTTCTATATGCATGCAACCTCCTCCATCTTATAGAGATTGCAGTCTGTTTATCATGCATCCTTGGGCTTTATTACAAATGCAAAGTCACTCACCCACCATTGCACCTTGTACCAAATGATAAGTTGGACCTCACTTTAAATGCGCAGAAAGCTACATTTGTATGTGTTCATCTACAAAGCCGTTTTAGGTAAACTCCCTATTTACCTCTGTAGTCTGGTCTCCTTCACCACCAGCAGGTAAACTCCCTCTGTAGTCTGATCTCCTTCACAACCAGCAGGTAAACTCCCTCTCTAGTCTGGTCTCCTTCACCACCAGCAGGTAAACTCCCTCTTTACCTCTGTAGTCTGGTCTCCTTCACCACCAGCAGGTAAACTCCCTCTTTACCTCTGTAGTCTGGTCTCCTTCACCACCGGCAGGTAAACTCCCTCTTTACCTCTGTAGTCTGGTCTCCTTCACCACCAGCAGGTAAACTCCCTCTGTAGTCTGATCTCCTTCACCACCAGCAGGTAAACTCCCTCTTTACCTCTGTAGTCTGGTCTCCTTCACCACCAGCAGGTAAACTCCCTCTGTAGTCTGGTCTCCTTCACCACCAGCAGGTAAACTCCCTCTATAGTCTGGTCTCCTTCACCACCAGCAGGTAAACTCCCTATGTAGTCTGGTCTCCTTCACCACCAGCAGGTAAACTCCCTCTTTACCTCTGTAGTCTGGTCTCCTTCACCACCAGCAGGTAAACTCCCTCTGTAGTCTGATCTCCTTCACCACCAGCAGGTAAACTCCCTCTTTACCTCTGTAGTCTGGTCTCCTTCACCACCAGCAGGTAAACTCCCTCTTTACCTCTGTAGTCTGGTCTCCTTCACCACCAGCAGGTAAACTCCCTCTGTAGTCTGATCTCCTTCACCACCAGCAGGTAAACTCCCTCTTTACCTCTGTAGTCTGGTCTCCTTCACCACCAGCAGGTAAACTCCCTCTGTAGTCTGATCTCCTTCACCACCAGCAGGTAAACTCCCTCTGTAGTCTGGTCTCCTTCACCACCAGCAGGTAAGCTCCCTCTGTAGTCTGGTCTCCACCACCAGCAGTTACTATACCCGGTCTGCTAGGTGGTTGCTATGTTACCATACCCGATCTGCTAGGTGGTTGCTATGTTACCATTACCCGGTCTGCTAGGTGGTTGCTACGTTACCATACCCGGTCTGCTAGGTGGTTGCTACTTAAAGTCCCAAGGACATTCACACTATTAGGCAAGACTGCCTTCTCTTCTTGTGCACCAGAGGCATGGAATAGTCTACAATCCATGCTTCATCTAGATATGTTAGCGGCACTGAATGAATTTAAAATATAGATGGGAGGCTCTGTTACGGAGGAGTATAAATACTTTTTTTAGGCTGGATCATGTTGTATTGTATTGTTGTATGTTTTAATTCTGTAATGTATTGGGTGTTGCTGCCTTCTTGGCCAGGTCTCCCTTGAAAAAGACGCTGGGGGTCTCAATGGGCCTTTCCTTGTTAAATAAAGGTAAAAAACATAGTCTGTCAGGCAAGAGAAGGTGTGTGTAACAGCAAATTTGTCCTGCGTTCACAAAGCGTCAACCAAGCTGTCCCTTTCACTTGCTAGCCATACAGACAACCAGCTAACTAGCCACCAAAATGAAGGCTAGAGTAATGTGTGTTTATCTTTTGGGCTTAGGTTATGGTTTGTCATGTTGGCTAGGTGCAGATAATATTATATAATAAGAAATAATATTGTCTGGTCTGATGAAACCAAGATTAAACTCTTTGGCCTGAATGCCAAGCGTCTTGCCTGGAGGAAACCTGGCACCATACCTACTGTGAAGCATTGTGGTGGCAGCATCATGTGGCTTCGGGACAAGTCTCTGAATGTCTTTGAGTGGCCCAGCCAGAGCACAGACTTGAACCTGATTGAACATCTCTGGAGAGACCTGAAAATAGCTGTGCAGCAACACTCCCCATCCAAACTGACAGAGCTTGAGAGGATCTGCAGAGAAACTCCTCAAATACAGATTTTCCAAGCTCGTATCGACATACCCAAGAAGTCTCAAGGCTGTAATTGATGCCAAAGGTGTTTCAACAAAATACTGAGTAAATGGTCTGAATACTTATGTAAATTTGATATTTCATAATTTTTTTCACAAATTAAAAAAGAAACGTGCTTTTGCGTTGTCATTATGTAGTATTGCGTGTAGTTTGATTAGAATTTTGTTTTAAATCCATTTTAGAATAAGGCTGTAATGTAACAAAATGTTGAAAAGGTCATTCTAGGGGGATGGGGGAAAAAATTAAATAAGAAAATAAATTTAAAAAAAATATATATATATATAGATATAAAGAGAGAGAGCGAGAGAGAGAGAGAGGACCCAACCAAATCATGAGAAAATAAAAAGATAATCACATGGAAAGAATTAACAAAAAACTGAGCAAACTAGAATGTTATTTGGCCCTAAACAGAGTACACAGTGGCGGAATACCTGACCACTGTGACTGACTCGAAATTAAGGAAAGCTTTGACTATGTATAGACTCAGTGAGCATAGCCTTGCTATTGAGAAAGGCTGGCTCTCAAGAGAAGACAGGCTAAGTGCACACTGCCCACAAAATGAGGTGGAAACTAAGCTGCACTTCCTAACCTCCTGTCAAATATATGACCATATTAGAGATACATATTTCCCTCAGATTATTATTACTGTATATATTTTTTTAAATGTAACCTTTATTTAACTAGGTAAGTCAGTTAACCTCTACGGGCCACGGTGGCAGTATTGAGAATTTTGAAAAAAATACGTGCCCATTTTTAACTGCCTCCTACACCAACTCAGAAGCTAGGATATGCATATTATTAACACATTCGGATAGAAAACACTCTGAATTTTCTAAAACAGTTTGAATGGTGTCTGTAAGTATAACAAAACTCATATTGCAGGCAAAAACCTGAGAAAAATAGATTTAAAAAAATGAGAATTTTGTGGCTGTACTATTTAGTGTCATTGTTTATTAGATACCATAGTGAGAAAGGATTCAGTTCGCAACTCCTACGGATTCCACTAGATGTCAGCGATCTTTAGAAAGTTGTTTGAAGCTTCCATGATTAACAGGGAGCAAATAAGAATGCATTGAAGTTGACGTCCGTGGGATGTCGTCACTTCCATTATGGCCTGCACCTGCGCAATCATGAGACACGGGACATTTTTCAAAAACGTTTTTCTAGACACAGGTGAGGTCGGGTTGAAACATTACTGATGTTTCACGTTAAAAATGGCTCTAAAGATTGATGCTAAACAACGTTTGACATGTTTGAACAAAAATAAATAGATTATTTTTGTAACTTTTTGCCGTGACTTCACACACCCCCCCCGCGCTACTTTTTAGTAGCCACCGAAGCGCTAACAACATGGAACAACTTGGAGTTCTTTGGACATCAATTATGAACTTTGTCAAAAGAAACCACATTTGTTGTGGACCTGGAATTCCTGGAACTGCCAATGGATGAAGATAATCAAAGGTAATGGATTATTGACAATAGTATTATTGATATTACATGGTTACAAGATGATGCTAAGCTAATTAGGCTAGCTTATTGTTCTTAGCACAGCACCTGGTTTATTGCAACTTGTGATTTCCCAGTAAAGTTATTTTGAAATCTGGCAAGACAGTATCATTTACGAAATGTTAAACTATAATTATTTGAATGACAATATTATAATTTACCAATGTTTTCGAATAGTAATTTTGAAAATTGTAAGGTTGTTCACCGGAAGCATTTCAGAGAAGAAAAAAATCAGAATTTCACAGCTACTGTAAAATGCGGTTTTTGGATATAAATATGAACTTGATGGAACAAAAAATGCATGTATTGTATAACATAATGTCCTAGGAGTGTCATCTGATGGAGATTGTCAAAGGTTGGTGCATAATTTTAGCTGGTTTCTGCTTTTGGTGACGCCTGACCTGAATTGAAAATGGATGTTTGTACTTTTGTGGCTATGTACTGTCCTAACATAATCTAACTTTATGCTTTTGCCGTAAAGCCTCTTTGAAAATCGGACAATGTGGTTAGATTAAGGAGATGTTTATCTTTTAAATGGTGTAAAATAGTTGATTGTTTGAGAAATTGAAATTATTAGATTTTTGATGTTTTGAATTTCCAGCCTTGCTAGCAATCCCGTCTCAGGGTTCATTGCTAACCCGTGGCCTCAACAGGTTTTAAGAACAAATTCATATTTACAATGATGGCCTACCCCGGCCAAAACCGGACGACGATGGGCCAATTGTGCGCCGCCCAATGGGACTCCCAATCAAAGCCAGATGTGATGCAGCCTGGATTCGAACCAGGGACTGCAGTGACACCTCTTGCAGTGAGATGCAGTGCCACTTTGGAGCCCCAAAGTGGCACAGCGGTACAGACCCACAAAGAATTCGAAAACAAATCCAATTTTGATAAACTCCCATGTCTTTTGGGTGAAATACCACAGTGTGCAATCACAGCAGCAAGAATTGTGACCTCTTGCCATAAGAAAAGGGCAACCAGTGAAGAACAATCAACATTGTAAATACAACCCATATTTATGTTCATTTATTTTCCCTTTTGTACTTTAACTATTTGCACATCGTTACAACACTGGATATAGACACACAGTGAAATGTCACTATTATTTTAGAACTTTTGTGTGTGTAATGTTTACTGTTCATTTTTTATTGTTTATTTCACTTTTGTTTGTTATCAATTTCACTTGCATTGGCAATGTAAACATCTGTTTCCCTAGTTTTCCAACTTAATTGAGGAGAAGAAGAACAATCCAAATTGTATTTTTGATACTGTCGCAAAGCTAACTAAAAAGCAGCATTTCCCAAGAGAGGATGGCTTTCACTTCAGCAGTGATAAATTCATGAACTTCTTTGACGAAAAGATCATGATCATGAGAAAGCTAATTACCAGGTCCTCTTTAAATCTGTTGTCACGTTTGTGTGTATAGACGGACCAAGGCGCAGCGTGAGTAGCGTTCCACATCTTTATTATAAAGTGAAACTTTATAATACAAAACAAACAACAAATACAAAACAAGCAAAATACAAAACAAACAACAAATGAATAAACAAACCGTAACTACAGAGATGCTACGTGCACTAACTCAAAACAATATCCAAGTGGTAAAAACAGCTACCCCCAATTAGAGACAACGATTACCAGCTGCCTCTAATTGGGAATCATACACAATCACCAACATAGAAAAATAAACCTAGAACCCCACATAGAAATAATAAACTAGACTAACCCCCCAGTCACGCCCTGAATTACTCTACCATAGAAAATAAGGACTCTCTATGGTCAGGACGTGACAGTACCCCTTCCCAAAAGTGTGGACTCCGGCCGCAAAACCTGAAACCAAAAGGGAGGGTTAGGGGGGCTGTCTAGTGTCGGTGGCTGCTCTGGTGCTGGACGAAGAACCCTCACATCCCGCTGATCCGCCAGCATTGGAGGCGGCTCTGGTGCGGGACGAAGAGCCGCTCATCCGGCAGCATCGGGGGCGGCTCTGGTGTGGGACGAAGAACCCGCTCAGCTCGCGAATCCACCATCTTTGGTGGCGGCTCTGGTGCGGGCCGAAGAACCCGCTCATCCCGTGGATCCAGCCATGGACCGGGCTGAACACTGTCCCTGGACTGGACCTCTGTATCAAGGAAGGCTCCTGCCATGGAGCGGGACTGGACACCAGATCTGGACTGGACATCAGTGCAGAGGAAGGCTCCTGCCATGGAGCAGGACTGGACGCTGTGCTTAGACTGGGCATCGGCGCAGGGGAAGGCTCCGGCCATGGAGCTGGAGGTCCCGGACCGTTGACCATTGCAGGAGTTTCCGGACCGTTGACCATCTCAGGAGGTTCCGGACCGTTGACCGTCTCAGGAGGTTTCGGACCGTTGACCGTCTCAGGTGGCTCCGGACCGTGGGCCGTCTCAGGTGGCTCCGGACTGTGGGCCATCTCAGGAGGCTCCGGACCGTGGACCATCTTTGGAGGTTCCGGACTGTGGACCGTCGTTGGAGGTTCTGGACTGTGAACTGTCGCCGGAAGCTCTGGACTGGGAACTGTCGCCGGAAGCTCTAGACTGGGAACTGTCACCGGAAGCTCTGGACTGGGAACTGTCGCCGGAAGCTCTGGACTGGGAACTGTCGCCGGAAGCTCTGAACTGGGAACTGTCACCGGAAGCTCTGGACTGTGAAGGCGCACTGGAGGCCTAGTGCGTGGAGCTGGAACAGGACGCACTGGGCTGTGGAGGCGCACTGGAGACCTGGTGCGTAGAACTGGCACAATGTGTCCTGGACAGATGACAACCTTCGCACGGCAAGTGCGGGGGGCTGGCACAGGACGCACCGGGCTGTGGAGACGCACCGGAGACACGGTTCGTAGAACCAGCACAGGACTTACTGGGCCATGGAGGCACACTGGAGGTCTGGATAGTAGAGCTGGTACAACGTGTCCTGGACAGATGACCACCCTCACACGGCAAGTGCGGGGGGCTGGCACAGGACGCACTGGGCTGTGGAGGCACACTGGAGACATGGTGTGTAGAACCGGTATCAATGGTACCGGTTCGATGATACACTTTGCACGGTGAGTGCGAGGAGCTGGCACAGGACGTACCGGACTGGGGCCACGCGCTTCAGGGAGAGTGCGAGGAACAGGTACATGATGCACCGGACTGGGGACACGCACTTCAGGGAGAGTGCGAGGAGGAGAAACATGACATATCTGACTGGAGAGGCGCACTTGAGGCCAGAAGCGTGGAACCGGCACATGTTGCACCAGACTGCTAACCAGATCCTCTGGTCGGATGTTGAGCAGAAAACACTTGCACAACATCTCTCTCATCTCACTCTCTCCCAACTTCGCCATTGCCTCCCTGACTGTCTCTGGCTCTTCCCTCTGCTCAGTCGCCAGCTCCAAGTGCCCCCCCCCCAAAAAAAACTTGGGGTTGTCCTTGGGCTTTCTGTAGCCGCGAACCCTGTCGTCGTCGCTGTCCTCCATTATCTCCTTCCGATGTCCAGAAATCCTTCCCTCTTTGGGCACGCTGCTTGGTCCTGGTTTGATGGGATATTCTGTCACGTTCGTGTGTAGAGACGGACCAAGGCGCAGCGTGAGTAGCGTTCCACATCTGTATTATAAAGTGAACCTTTATAATACAAAACAAACAACAAATGAATAAATGAACCGTGACTACAGAGATGCTACGTGCACTAACTCAAAACAATATCCCATAAACTCAAACCCTACCACCCTTCCCAAAATTGGAGTAAACTAAAAAACAATAACACTTACAGTTGAAGTCAGAAGTTTACATACACTTAGGTGGAGTCATTAAAACTTGTTTTTCAACCACTCCACAAATTTCTTGTTAACAAACTATAGTTTTGGCAAATTGATTAGGACATCTACTTTGTGCATGACACAAGTAATTTTTCCAACAATTGTTTGCAGACTATTTCACTTATAAATCACTGTATCACAATTCCAGTGGGTGAGAAGTTTACACACACTAAGTTAACTATGCCTTTAAACAGCTTGGAAAATTCCCAAAAATGATGTCATGGCTTTAGAAGCTTCTGATAGGCTAATTGACATCATTTGAGTCAATTGGAGGTGTACCTGTGGATGTATTTCAAGGCCTACCTTCAAACTCAGTGCCTCTTTGCTTGACATCATGGGAAAATCAAAAGAAATCAGCTAAGACCTCAGAAAAAAATTGTAGACCTCCACAAGTCTGGTTCATCCTTGGGAGCAATTTCCAAATGCCTGAAGGTACCACGTTCATCTGTGCAAACAATAGTACGCAAGTATAAACACCATGGGACCACGCAGCCATCATACCGCTCAGGAAGGAGACGCATTCTGTCTCCTAGAGATGAACGTACCTGCGAAAAGTGCAAATAAATCAAATAACAACAGCAAAGGACCTTGTGAAGATGCTGGAGGAAACAGGTACAAACGTATCTATATCCACAGAAAAACGAGTCCTATATCAACATAACCTGAAAGGCCGCTCAGCAAGGAAGAAGCCACTGCTCCAATACCACCATAAAAAAGCCAGACTATGGTTTGCAACTGCACTTGGGGACAAAGATCGTACTTTTTGGAGAAACGTCCTCTGGCCTGATGAAATAGAACTTTTTGGCCATAATGACCATCGTTATATTTGGAGGAAAAAGGGGGAGGCTTGCAAGCTGAAGAACATCATCCCAACCGTGAAGCACGGGGATGGCCGCATCATGTTGTGGGGATGCTTTGCTGCAGGAGGGACTGGTGCACTTCACAAAATAGATGGCATCATGAGGAAAGAAAATTTTGTGGATATATTGAAGCAACATCTCAAGACATCAGTCAGGAAGTTAAAGCTTGGTCGCAAATGGGTCTACCAAATGGACAATGACCCCAAGCATACTTCCAAAGTTGTAGCAAAATGGCTTAAGGACAACAAAGTCAAGGTATTGGAGTGGCCATCACAAAGCGCTTACCTCAATACTATCGAAAATTTGTCGGCAGAACTGAAAAAGCGTGTGCGAGCAAGGAGGCCTAGAAACCTAACTCCGTTAGCTCTGTTAGGAGGAATGAGCCAAAATTCACCCAACTTATTGTGGGAAGCTTGTGGAAGGCTACAGGAAACGTTTGACCCAAGTTAAACAATTTAAAGGCAATGCTACCAAATGCTAATGGAGTGTATGTAAACTTCTGACCCAGTGGGAATGTGATGAAATAAATAAAAGCTGAAATAAATCATTCTCTCCACTATTATTCTGACATTTCACTTTCTTAAAATAAAGTGGTTATCATAACTCACCTAAAACAGGGAATTTTTACTAGGATTAAATGTCAGGAATTGTGAAAAACTGAGTTTAAATGTATTTGGCTAAGGTGTATGTAAACTTCCGACTTCAACTGTAGGCTTCTGCCTTCAGTTTATACATCTTATACATATTTTACAGACACAATCTATTTTACAATAGTTATATTTTGTTTGTTTTTAGTCCTCCCTCTTTTTCTGATATCTATCCATTTGATTTCCATTTGTAACTGTGCTATTTCACAAAATATCTGAACCTATATACATTTTACAGACACCGTATGTTTTACATTGGTTATCTTGTTATTAGTCCCACCCTTCAGCTCCATTCAACCCCTCCCATCTATCTCTTAAGACCATCCATTTTGGATTTCTTTTTGCCATATATTTTTCAACTGTGCTGTGATGCTTCACAAAAACACTGAACCTTTCTATTCTCGTTGCTTCCACAGATTAAACTAAAGACAAACATTTTTGCTAAAATAATTATTATATTATTGATTGATTGACAATGGCTTTTCAAATCACCCAGTATTGCTATCTGCAGCGTTAGTTCTCGGCAAATGTTGGAATTCTTCAGCCATTCCTGGACCTGTGAACAAAAACGAGCTACATATGGACAATACCAAAATAAATGATCTAATGACTCTGCCTCCTCACAACAAAATCTGCAGAGCTGGGAATATTGTGTCCCCCATATATATAACATTCTATTGTTTGCAAAAATTTTGTATAGTAATTTAAATTGAAAAATTTGAAGTTTTGAATCCAGCGTTGTTTTGCGTGTCAGTTCATAAACCATTTGCCATGGAATAGGTACATCAAAAATCTCTTCCCAACTATTTTGCAATTTATATGGCACAGCTGTCAGTTTTTTGGTCCTTAAATTAAATTGGTATATGTTTTTATTTATCACACTTTTCTTTAACCATTTATGTTCTTTAATGCATGGCCGACATATAAGTTCCTTACTTTTTTCCCCTTCTACTTGCCTCTTCCATTTTTGTGGTAATGCTGCAATTAGTTGGTTGTAATTTTGGGTAGAGCAGGCATTTCCATATGTCTGTGTTAGCTGCATGTGTGACATAACTCCACCAGTCCTATTTATGATATCATTCACAAAAATGATACCTTTTAAAAATATTTATTTGGAAAAATATATATATTTTTTTAATCAATTAGTATAATGAGTTTAACCACAATATTTGTTGTACTATTTGTTCTGTATTTTCAGGTGGATTAAACTGAAATTGCAACCAACTTTCTACGGCTTGTTAGAAAGTTGATTATTTCCTTTTCAAACAACCGGAAGGGAGCAGTTGTAATCTGAATAAAGGGAAAAGGCCATTCTTGAACATGGGATGAGAAATTCCTACCAATTTACTAGAGAACCAGTTTGGATTTAAGTATAACTTTTGTATGACTGATGCTTTAATACTTAAGGTCTAATGCTTTAATATTTAATAATTTCTGCCCTCCGAATTCATATTCGTTAAATAAATAGGCCCGTCTGGCTTGCCATTCCAAATTAAATTGAATATTTGTTGTTCATATAATTTCAAAAGCAGGTCACTAGGTGTAGGCAAAACTTTAAGCAAATAGGTAAACTGTGATATGACTAAAGAGTTAATCAGGGTGATTTTTCCACAAAAAGACAGATATTTTCCTTTCCATGGTAGCAAGATCTTATCAATTTTTGCTAACTTTCTATAAAAATGTATTGGAGTGAGATAATTTATTTATTTAGGGATTTGTATACCTAGTATGTCCACATCTCCGTCAAACCATTTAATTGGTAAACTACACGGTAATGTAAAATTTGCATTTTTTTGTGATCCAATACTTATTATAATTTGGTTTTAATCCAGAGGTTAGCAAAAGTATCTAGATCCTCTATGAGGCCATGGAGGGATTCTAATTGCGGTTTTAAAAGAAAACATAAATCATCAGCGTACAATAACACCTTCGTTTTTAAGCCGCAGATTTCTAATCCTTTAATATTATTGTTGGATCTAAATTTAACAGCTAACATTTCGATGGCAATAATAAATAGATATGCAGATAGTGGACAACCTTGTTTTACTCCTCTAGATAGTTTAAAACTTTCTGAGATGTAGCCATTATTTACTATTTTGCACCTAGGGTTACTATACATAGCTTTATAAGAGATTCCCCAAAATTGAAATATTCTAGGCATTTATATATAAACTCCAGTCATACTTTATCATACTTTATCAAAAGCCTTTTCAAAATCCGCTATGTAAACCAGACCTGGTGTCCCTGATATTTCATAGTGTTGTCACGTCCTGACCAGTAAAGGGGTTATTTGTTATTATTTGTTATTATAGTTTGGTTCTGGATGAGGCAACAGTGCCTCATCCAGAACTTCCGGCAACAGTGCCTCATCCAGAGTGTCCGGTAACAGTGCCTCGTCCAGAGTGTCCGGTAACAGTGCCTCGTCCAGAACTTCCGGCAACAGTGCCTCGTCCAGACTGTCCAGAACCAAGAGAGACGGCCCACTGTCCAGAACCAAGAGAGACGGCCCACTGTCCGGAGCTCCCAGAGTCGTCCTACAGTCCGGAGCTCCCAGAGTCGTCCTACAGTCCGGAGCTCCCAGAGTCATCCTACAGTCCGGAGCTCCCAGAGTCGACCTACAGTCCGGAGCTCCCAGAGTCGACCTACAGTCCAGAGCTCCCAGAGTCGACCTACAGTCCAGAGATCCCAGAGTCCAGTCCAGAGTCTACAGTGACAGGTTTCAGGCCGAGGTATTTAGTGGGGGTGGACTGGTCAGGTAGGGGACTAAGGCCTGAGCCTAAGCCACCTCCGCTGTAGGAGGTTTGGGGAGGGGGGGTGTAGCACGGGAGCCGTTGTTGACGGCAGCCACCCTCCCTTCCCTCCCTTTAGTTTAGGGGTTTATTTTGTGGGTATTTTTGTTGTCAGGTGCATCCGGGGTATGCACCTTTGGGGGGGGGGTACTGTCACGTCCTGACCAGTAAAGGGGTTATTTGTTATTATAGTTTGGTCAGGACGTGGCAGGGGGTATTTATTTTATATGGTTTTGAGTGTGTGTTTATGTAGAGGGGCGTTTTATTTATGTTTCCGGGGTTTTTGGTTTAGTTCTATGTTGTACAGTTCTATGTCTGTTTCTAGGGTGTTTATTTCTATGTTTAGTATTTGGGATTAGAGCCTTCAATTGGAGGCAGCTGGTTATCGTTGCCTCTGATTGAAGGTCCTATAATTAGGAGTTTGTTTGTTTTGGGGATTGTGGGAGATTGTTTCTTGTATTGCTGTGTGTTTCCTACAAGACTGTTTTGTCGTCAGTTTATCGTTTTTCGTGTTTGTTTTGGAAAAAGAAAAATGAGCATTCACGTACCCGCTGCGCCTTGGTCCATCTATTACGACGACCGTAAGAAGTATTCTATTGTTTCCAG
This sequence comes from Salmo trutta, assembly GCF_901001165.1. Lineage (NCBI taxonomy): Eukaryota > Metazoa > Chordata > Actinopteri > Salmoniformes > Salmonidae > Salmo > Salmo trutta. The sequence goes on from NC_042980.1 coordinate 50,232,361, forward strand.
TACTTGTCTTATATTATCTCCAATGTCCATGTAAACAACCTGTCTGATTAGGATGAATAATCTCTGACAATACTTTTTTAATTTTATGCGCCAAGCATTTTGCTAGGATTTTTGCATCACAACACTGGAGTGTAAGAGACCTCCAATTTTTTAAAATGGACTGGATCTTTATATATACACCACTTGGGTCCTGTTTCAGTAAAAAGGATATTAGACCTTCTTGTTGCATGTCCAATAACCTCCAATTTATATAGGAGTGGTTAAAACATGCTAATAATGGTCCTCTGAGTATATATAAAAAAGTTTGGTATACTTCCACTGGTATGCCATCCAGCCCTGGAGTGTTCCCTTGCCGTTAAGGCTTTAATTGCATCTAGAAGTTCCTCCTCTGTAATTTGGCTTTCACATGTGTCTTTCTGTACAGATGTTAATTTTGGGTTAGGGTTCATAGCTCTGGCCTCTCTGTCCGAAGTGGTGTACATGTAGTAGAGTGATGTTGTTCCCCTAGATTATGCACCAAGTTGCACGCAAGGACAGTTCAAGTAGGCCAGGGCAAGAGGGGATGTTAATAAGTTAATAACAATAATAATAATTCAATGTGTTTTCTTTATTTAATTACAGCAGCATAGTTAATGTTATTTTTCAGTGTACAAACATTTTTTGATATCTATATTGTAAATACACCTAATTGTAAAAGTTTGTATATTTTGGTTTGGTCCATCGCGGGTTATCCGTACTTGCGGACCCTGTTATCGTTCTCTTTTGCCGGACCTTCAGCTAGCAAGGTGCCCGAGAGCTTTGACTGCACCGAGGGCTAACCTATTGTGTGTTGTCTCTTCGTGTGCAGGACCAATAAACATGATTCAACCATCATAATTCCAGTTGTGGCAGTGTCCTGATTAAAAGTACACAACGCAGAACGAACCACGCTACAAACTGGTGCCGTGACCTGCCGACTGGTCAGCTCGAGCCGACCCCCGGGAGCTGTGCATGTGGCTGAGGCGCACGACCTGCGCATGCGCATTTGTTGATGGTTTGCTGTAAGCTAAGATATACTGTAAACAGTGAATGTGAATGTAGCATATTCATTAGATACAGGTATTCGTGCTTATTTGTATGTTTTTGATGAATTTGTATATTGCATTTTTTTTTTTGTATTTGATTGCAGTAAATTACCTTGTATTTTAGTGCCCTGTTGAGCCATGGTAGATTCTCAAGTCCATAGATTGAGTTATGCTGGGGATTTTAGTGTGGGTAGAGGGAGGGGTGTCCTTGCATTTACACCAAGTGTACAGTCAGCTCCTGGGAGTAGAGCGTTTGCTAGTCCTGAGTTTGCAAGCGCTGGGAGGGGTAGGCTGTTTGTTCCACCTGACCAGGGTATCCCACCTCTGTCTTTTGATGTACCATCATCCACAGTCCTCAGTGATAATGGGACGCCTCCGAGTCAGCTTAGTGACATTATTAAGCAGATTGGTTCAGAGATAGGTGAATCCATCAGAGCGAGTTTACTGCAGTCTGGGGTTTCAAGTCTTTCTCCTGCCTGTCCCCCTCACCAACCCCAGCATGTTCCCCTGCCTGAGCAGTGTGGGTCAACCTTTATTGATGCGTCCAAGCTGAATCTGGTTGTGAAGTCCGATGTTAGTCCTCCACCTTTCTTTAGGGGTGATGGCTCAGATAAGTACTCTGTCCTGGAGTGGGAGGAGTTAATGGGAGTCTACTTAGAGAAGAGGGGTTACACTGGGTCTGAGAATGTTGGGGAGGTGATGTCTAGGCTCATGGGGAGGGCACGGGATGTGACCAAAGTCTGGATGCGTAACAACCCTGTTGTCACAGATGTTAAGGCGGTGTTCAGTGTTCTCAAGCAACACTTTGGGGATACTGTCTGCTCAGGTATGCCATTAGCTGATTTCTATTCAATCAAACCATATGCTAATGAGGGTCCAATAGATTTCTGGATTAGGCTTAACAAAGCTGCAGAGGCAGCCAAACAGTACCTTGTGAGTGAGGGCAGGACCTTACCCAATGAGTGCTCAGAGTTGGCAGTCATGTTTGTACGCAACTGTCCTGATAGAGAGTTGGCCCAAGTGTTCAAGAGCAAACCCATTCGTGACTGGACAGCCAGTGAGGTACAGGATCAGTTGGATGAACTGTTAAGGGAACGTAAAGCATGTAGAACACAACTTTCACAGCAGGTGGCTGCCGTCTTTGACTCCCCACAGGAGGGAGTGGGTCCTGTGAACAGACCTAAGGTGTCATCCTTTTCTCAATGTGGCCGTGAACCAGACCAGGCACCATCTATATCTGAGGGTGAGACATTAGAGAAGGTTTTGACTTTGTTAGAGAAGGCTCTGGTCAGCAATACTCAGTCTGTGAACAGAGGGCCCCGTAAACAGTTCCACAAACGTCAGCGTGAGTGCGCCGTCTGTGGAAGCACTAATCACTGGACCAAAGCTCACTGTCAGATGCACCAGCTGTGCTTCAAGTGCTTCTCTCCGGGCCACATTAGCTTTGACTGTAGTGAGGCTGGGCAGCGACAGAGCCCTGGATGTGGACAGACTGGCAGGTCTCAGGAAAACTAGAATGCCTCCATTCTGAGGAGGGCAATGTGGGGCAGTCTTATTTTTCCTCCACTGATGATGATATCCAATCTGTTTATTCTTACATTTGTGAGTCAGTACCCAAGAACAACACAGTCATTTTTCAGAACACAATGAGAATTACGCAGAATGACAGTTTGTTTTACACCTCCGTGCTAGTACAGGATAAAGTTGAGTTGAAGGGGATGTTAGATAGTGGGTCCATGGCTACTACTCTGCGCGCAGATATTGTACCTCGGTTGAGGGAGGCAGGAGTGGTAGAGGGGAACTTTCTAGCTCCTTCAGACATTATCCTGGTGGGTTGTGGTGGGAAGCAAACTAGCCCAGTGGGCATGTGTGATTTAAAAATTCAGCTTTATGGTTTCAGCTATGTAGTCCCAGTGCTTATTGTAGATGGGCAGGTTGATGAACTCATTGTGGGCACTAATGTGTTGAAGTCTTTGATTAGACAGTTCAAATCAAATGACAGCTACTGGCGGGTGGTGGGTACACCAGGTTCTTCTAGCCAGTGCGATGACAGCCACTTCCTGCGTCTCCTGTCAAATCTGGAGAGATGGAGAGGAGACTCTATCCCAGACAAAGTAGGCACCATTAAGTTGAAGAGAGCAGTAACACTCCAACCCATGAGTGAGCATCTGGTGTGGGGCCGCCTACCCCCAAAGACAAAACTCTCTGTGGGCAGTACTGTTGTTGTCGAGCCCAGCACGTCTCGTTGTGTGAATCGACACATACTAGTGGGGAGAGTAGTTACGCCTCTGTGGGGGGATGGATGGCTACCTGTGAAGATAGTGAATCCAACAACATCACCAGTTACCCTGAGACGAAATGCTAAAGTGGCGGATGTGTATCCTTGCATTGCATTAGAGGATTTTGATGATGTCAAGCAGCAAGCAGCTTACCAGAACGTGGCTAAAGTTCAATGTGACAGCTCACACGGCAGTCTGACAGCTAAGAGTTCAGTTGGTGGTAGTGTAGTTCATGGCAACAGTACACTGAGCAATCTTGGACTTCAAGGCCTGTCTGTTGAGGAGTGTCCAGTTTCACAGTTCTGGAAGGATAAACTTGTCAATTTAATTGGGAAGTATGACACAGTGTTCTCTAGACATAGCCTAGATTGTGGTGAGGCAAAGGGATTCTGCCATCGCATACGGCTGACTGATGACCGCCCATTTCGATTACCTTATCGTAGGCTTTCTCCAGCTCATTACCAAAAACTCAGGGAAACACTGGATGATATGGAGGAAAAGGAAATTGTCAGAAAATCCAGCAGTGAGTATGCCTCACCATTGGTGCTGGTATGGAAAAAGAATGGGGACTTGCGCCTATGTACTGACTTTAGGTGGTTAAATGCCCGCACTGTAAAGGACGCTCATCCCCTGCCTCATCAGGCTGATGTACTGGCCGCGCTGGGAGGTAATGCCTTCTTCAGCACAATGGACTTGACGTCAGGGTATTATAACGTGCCACTGCATGAAGAGGACAGGAAATACACGGCCTTTTCCTCTCCTTTAGGCCTGCACGAGTACAATCGGTTGCCTCAGGGCCTCTGCAACAGCCCGGCTACATTTATGAGAATGATGCTGACCATTTTTGGTGACCAAATCTTTCTAAGTCTCCTTTGTTATTTGGATGATCTGATGGTTTTTGCTAAGACTGAGGAAGAGAGTCTGCAGAGACTTGAGATGGTTTTTCAGCGGTTGCAGGAGCACAATCTTAAACTGTCTCCGTCTAAGTGCAAGTTTTTGAGGAGGTCTGTTAAGTTTTTGGGTCACATCATTTCTCAGGAGGGTGTAGCCACTGACCCTGCTAAAGTTCAAACTATTTTGAACGTGACTGAGAGCGAGATGATGGAAGCTGATGGTGTCACTCCGTCTCCTAGCAAAATCCGTTCTTTTCTTGGTATGGTAGTATACTATCAGCACTACATTGAGAATTGTTCCATGGTTGCTAGGCCATTGTTTCAGCTAACTACAGGTCAGAAGAAGCCTAGGAGAGGCAAGGGTGGGAGGAGGCCTGGTCCCTCTCGCAGGCTCACTGCTGCAGACTGGACTGCCGAATGTCAACTCGCTTTTGAAGCTTTGAAATCAGCACAAGTTGACCAGGCACTGCTGGCTCATCCAGATTTTTCTCAGCCATTTTTACTTTCTGTGGATGCATCTACTAGTGGTTTGGGAGCTGTACTATCCCAAGTGCAAGATGGAACGGCAATAGCCAGGCCAATAGCTTTTGCTAGTAAATTTCTTAATCATGCACAATCCAAGTATCCTGCTCACCGGCTGGAATTTCTAGCCATGAAATGGGCCATTCATGATAAATTCAGCCATTGGCTGTGAGGGCATAAGTTTACTGTGTGGACCGACAACAATCCACTCAAATATATTCTTACAAAGCCGAGACTTGATGCATGCGAGCAGAGATGGGTTGCAAAGCTGGCACCCTTTGACTTTGATATCCAGTACATACCAGGTCCCAAGAATGTCGTTGCTGATGCTTTGAGCAGAGAGCCATTTGTCCGCTCCACAGTTCTGCACCGACTGACAAGAATTCCATATGATGTCCTGCTGGAGGAAGCCAGAGGTCTTCGAGTGGATGATGTTCAAGACATGTTCCGCCTCTCCTGTGAACAGCCCGAGGCTGGCTGTGGAACGTCTATGGCTCCTGGGAGTGAGTTAAGTAGAGCTGGAGACAATGTCAGTGGGTTGGTTTCCTGTGAAGAGGTGTCTGCTGTCCTCCATGCTCACCGCCGATGGGATGATGGTGCCACGGTGAGGGCCATTTCACACGCGCAGCACCTTGAGAAGTTGATGTCCATGGGTCAGAGCCCTTTACCTGTCTTTACACACAAGGAGCTGTATGATAACCAGTCACTGGATCCTGTCATCAGCAGAGTCATGTTCTTTGTAGATAGAGGCCGACGCCCATCTAGGAGAGAGCGAGTCCTTGAAGCTAATGAAACAGTTTATACTCTAAGACAGTGGGGAAAACTCACCACGCGGTTAGGGATTCTGTATCGTGTCTCGAAACACCCAGTGAGTAAGAAGAAAATATTCCAGTATGTTGTACCTGTGTCTTTGAGGGGCCTTGTGTTGAAGGGAGTTCATGATGATGCTGGTCATCAGGGTCAGCAGCGCACATTGTGGCTTACGAGACAGCGGTTTTACTGGAACTCTATGGAAAAGGATGTCAAGGAATACGTGGCCCACTGTAAGAGATGCGTGTTGAGTAAAGTACCTGAGCCTGAAGCAAGAGCTCCACTTGTCTCCATTGTGACAACGGCACCTTTGGAACTTGTGTGTATTGATTTCTGGACTGCAGAAGATTCAAACAACAAGTCTATTGATGTGTTAGTAGTGACTGATCACTTTACTAAGCTGGCATGTGCATATCCGTGTCCAAACCAGTCTGCTAAGACTGTGGCTCGTGTTCTCTGGAATAATTTCTTCTGCGTTTATGGGTTCGCTGATTGTATCCATTCTGACAGGGGTGCTAACTTTGAAAGTTCACTTATTGCAGAATTACTTCAGTTATCTGGTGTTGGAAAGTCCCACACCACACCTTATCATCCCATGGGGAACGGTCAAGCAGAACGTCTAAATCGCACGCTGGGTGGGATGATTAGAGCTCTGCCAGCAAGGTCCAAGGCTAAATGGCCTCAGATGTTGAACACATTGACATTCTCCTATAACTGCACTGTTCACGAGACTACTGGGTTTCCACCCTTCTTCTTGATGTTTGGACGCACCCCTAGGTTGCCAGTAGATGTTATGTTTGAAAGTGTGCTGTTGGATGGGGACACGGTCGATGTGGATAAGTATGTCCAGTCTTTGGGTGAGGATCTGAGAGAAGCCATGACATTGGCTCAGCAGCATGCAAGTAAGCAACAAAAGAGACAAGCCGAGGTCTACAACAGACGGTCGAAGGGTCATTCGGTAGAGAAGGGAGACAGAGTTCTACTTGCTAACAAGGGAGAGAGGGGCAAGAAGAAACTGGCTGATCGCTGGGACAGTGCGGTGTACATAGTTGTTGCGAAGAACAGCTCACTGAACACATATCGTATACAGCACCCTACCACTGGGCGCATCAAGACGGTGCATAGGAACCTGATTATGCCAGTCAACTTTCTGCCTTTGCCTTCATGGGAGGAACCTGAGAGTCACGGATATCTATCGAGTGGTGACGTGTTCTCTGAGATGTCTGCAGCGTCCAGCAAAATGGATGGGAGTGACGCAAGGACTGTCCACTGGGTAGCAAGCCTTCCTGAGTCTTCTGGGAGGATATTCCAAGAAGATGGTGTAGTCCCAGTTGATGGAAGTGAAGTGGAACGGCCACATGACGTCCCCTTGAGTGAGGTGTGCTCAGTAGAAGTGGACCAGAGAGAGATTCCCAAAGCCTACAAAAGTTCTGATGGCGAAACTCCATTCAGTGGGGATGGTGCTGTGACAGATGTTAACTTGGTTGAAGATGCTTTGTCAGTGTGGTCTGTGGCAATCTACCAGGATTCTGATCAGTCGTCTGACGCTACTAGTGTTGAGTCTGTAACTGAAAGTGTGCTGGCTCCGGATAGGCCGAGTTGTAGTATTTCCCAACCTGAGGTTAGACCTCTGAGCACGGTTAGTGCTGTCCGTGACATTCCTGCTAGGTTTTTGGGTGAGGGTGTTCGGACTAGACTAGGTAGATTTATTAAGCCAGTGAATAGGTTAATCCAAACTATGTTTACACATGAAATGAAACCGTTCTTGGTTTCTCAGTGACGGTAGGATATTGTCTACCTTTTCATTTTTTTGTGTGTATATGGTAACCTAACTGGGTCTTAGAGTGATTGGTGGGTTGGTCTAATATTTTTGACAATTCATGTAACTTTGTGTGTAGTTCATCAGCATAAAATGTATTTGGCATTTTTTTGTATACGGTTGAATAAGGGATTAGCTACCTCTTATTTTTCCTAATCCTTCGCGGGATAGCTTTCCAGCTGATCGACCATTTGTGGGTCTAGATTTAAGGGATTGCACTGGGTTACTCCGTCGCTCTGTGGGTGTGATTTTTTTTTTTTTTTTTTTTTTGCTTTGCTTTGTTACCTTCGAGGTAATGTGTTTTGTGCCTATAATCTAGTGTAAAACAGTGGGGGTGAATGTAGTAGAGTGATGTTGTTCCCCTAGATTATGCACCAAGTTGCACGCAAGGACAGTTCAAGTAGGCCAGGGCAAGAGGGGATGTTAATAAGTTAATAACAATAATAATAATTCAATGTGTTTTCTTTATTTAATTACAGCAGCATAGTTAATGTTATTTTTCAGTATACAAACATTTTTTGATATCTATATTGTAAATACACCTAATTGTAAAAGTTTGTATATTTTGGTTTGGTCCATCGCGGGTTATCCATACTTGCGGACCCTGTTATCGTTCTCTTTTGCCGGACCTTCAGCTAGCAAGGTGCCCGAGAGCTGTGACTGCACCGAGGGCTAACCTATTGTGTGTTGTCTCTTCGTGTGCAGGACCAATAAACATGATTCAACCATCATAATTCCAGTTGTGGCAGTGTCCTGATTAAAAGTACACAACGCAGAACGAACCACGCTACATACACATTCGAGTTGGATTTTGTCAATAGCTTCACGTGGAATCTGAAGCGTTGTGAGGAGGAACACTCTAACTACAGATTCAGGAACTTCGCCATCTTTCTCTTGGATACCTGTAATTACCAGATTCTCTCTCGTGGATCTAGTCTGTATGTCAAGTAAGGCTTCTCTCAGAAAGGCGTTCTCCTTTTTAAGTTCATTAACTTCGGTTTCAATCTTATTGACTGTCCCTTTTAGCTTGTTTGTATCTTTCTCCAATGTCGCAGCGTTTTCATCACTCATCTCGAGACCTTCACCTCTTTTATATCCTTACTGACTAATTCAAGTATACCCAGTTTGTCATTTATTGATTCTAACAGATCGATTTCGACCTTTACCATTCCCAGTGGTGAAAATATTAAATCGTCTGTGTCTGTAGAAGAGTCACATTTTCGTTTTGAAATAGCTTCCCGTCTTACTCTCCGTCATGTTTGGGTGTTGCTTGTTTTCTGAATATTTGTCGATAAATTTCTCTCGTCTTAAGATTTGTTTTGTGTTGTTATCTCTAGGTTTCTTCCTAGGTTCCTGCCTTTCTAGGGAGTTTTTCCTAGCCACTGTGCTTCTACATCTGCATTGCTTATTGTTTGGGGTTTTAAGCAAGGTTTCTGTACAGCACTTTGTGACATTGGCTAATGTAAAAAGGGCTTTATAAATAAATGTGATTTGATTTGAGAGGTTATTTTCCTGGCACCACACTTCCAGGGCCCTCACTTCCTCCGTATAGGCTGTCTCATCATTGTTGGTAATAAGGCCTACTACTATGATGTCATCTGTAAACTTGATCATTGAGCTGGAGGTGTGCTTGGCCATGCAGTCATGGGTGAACAGAGAGTACAGGAGGGGGCTGAGCACACATTCTTGTGGGGCCTCAGTGTTGCAGATTAGCAAAGTGGAGGTGTTGTTTCCTACCTTCTCCACCTGGGGGGGGGGGGGTGTTTGCGGCCAGTCAGCAAATCCAGGACCCAGTTGCACATGGCGGGGTTCAGACGGGCCGTAAGGAAATTGAAGTGGGTCTAGGGTGTTAGGTAAGGTAGAGGTGTTATGATCCTTGACTAGTCTCTCAAAGAACTTCATGATGACAGAGTGCTACGGGACGATAGTCTTTTAGTTCTGTTACCTTTGCATTATTGGGTACAGGAACAATGGTTGTCATCTTGAAGGATGTGTGGACAGCAGACTGGGATAGGGAGAGATTGAATATGTCCGTTACACTCCAGCCAGCTGGTCTACGTATGCTCTGAGGATGCAGCTAGGGATGCTGTCTGGGCCGGCAGCCTTGTGAAGGTTAAATGTCTTACTGGCCACGGAGAACAAGAGCCCACAGCCCTTGGTAGCGGGCCTCGTCGGTGGCACTATGTTATCCTCAAAGCGGGCGAAGAAGGTGTTTACCTTTTCTGAAAGGAAGACATCTGTATCCGCGACATGGCTGGTTTTCCCTTTGTAGTCCGTGACTGTCTGTAGACCCTGCCACATACGTCTTGAGTCTGAGCCGTTGAATTGCGACTCCACTTTGTCTCTATACTACCGTTTGCCTGTTTGATTACCTTACGGAGGGAATAACTACACTGTTTGTATTTGGCAATATTCCCAGTCACCTTGCCATGGTTAAATGTGGTGGTTCGTGCTTTCAATTTTGTGCAAATGCTTCCATCTATCCACGGTTTCTGGTTAGGTTAGGTTTTAATAGTCACAGTGGGTACAACATCTCCTATACACTTCCTGATAAACCCAGTCACAGTATCAGTGTATTCGTCAATGTTATTCTTGGAGGCTACCCAGAACATATCCCAGTCCGTGTTATCAAAACAATCTTGAAGCGTGGATTCCGATTGGTCAGACCAGCATTGAATAGTCCTTAGCACGTGTACTTCTTGTTTGAGTTTCTTTCTATAGGAAGGGAGGAGCAAAATGGAGTCGTGATCAGATTTGCCAAAGGGAGGGCGGGGGAGGGCCTTGTAGGCATCCCGGAAGTTGGAGTAGCAGTGATTGAGTGTTTTAGCAGCGCGAGTACTACAGTCAATGTTTTGATAGAACTTCGGTAGCGTTTTCCTCAAATTTGCTTTGTTAACCTCTTATGGCTAGGGGGCAGTATTTTCACGGCTGGATAAAAAATGTACCCGATTTAATCTGATTATTAGTCCTGCCCAGAAACTAGAATATGCATATAATTATTAGCTTAGGAGAGAAAACACTCCAAAGTTTCTAAAACTGTTTGAATGGTGTCTGTGAGTATAACAGAACTCCTATGGCAGGCAAAAACCTGAGAAGGTTCTGTTCAGGAAGTACCCTGTCTGACCATTTATTTGCTTTCTTTGACATCTCTTCCAAAAACTAAGGATCTCTGCTGTTACGTGACAATACCCACGTCTCCAATGGGCTCTCAGAGCCCGGGAAAAACAGGAATGACGTAATTCAAAGCCCTGGCTGAAACAAAGGAGAGCAAAAGCTAAGTGGTCAATCAGTGGAGTAAGCCTTACGCTCGCGACCTGCCCTGCCCCCGGCTTTCGGTTTTTTCCTCAGTTTACAGACAGGCAGATTCCCGGTCGGAATATTATCGCTTTTCTACGAGATAAATTGCATAAAAATTGGTTTTAACTTCTTGAGGCTACCTGGGACGTTAGCGTTCCCCCCGTGGTGCACCCTATCAACAGCAGGTGCATTTCAAGAGCGGCAAATTTGAAACCAAATAAATGTACAAATTCAAATTTCTCAAACATACAACTAACTTACAGCCTTTGAAAGATAAACATCTTCTTAATCTAACCACGTTTACCGATTTCAAAAAGGTTTTACGGGGAAAGCATAAAGTTAGGTTATGTTAGGAGAGTACATTGACAATAGCGGTGTGCAATGCATTGTCGATTCAAAGACAGGCTTCACCAAAACCATACAATCAGCTAAAATTATGCACTAACCTTTTACAATCTCCATCAGATGACACTCCTAGGACATTATGTTAGACAATGCATGCATTTTTAGTTCTATCAAGTTCATATTTATATCTAAAAACAGTGTTTTACTATGGCGTTGATGTTCAGGAAATCGTTTCCCTCCAATACCGGCAGTCAAGTCATGACAACAAAATAATTAATTAATATTAGAAAACATTGCTAAAATATTATATTGTCATTCAAAGAATTATAGATTTACATCTCTTGAACGCAATGGACTTGTCAGATTTTAAATTAACCTTACTGGGAAATCACACTTTGCAATAATCTGAGCACTGCGCCAGAAAAATACGCATCGCGATACAGACTAACCGCCATGTTGGAGGAATCTAAAATCGAAAATACTATATAAATAATCCATTACCTTTGATTCTCTTCATCAGATGTCACTTCCAAAGAGTCCCAGGTCCATAACGAATGTAGTTTTGTTCAAAAAAGCTCATCATTTATGTCGAAAAACCTCCGTGTTGTAGCGCATGATCTAAGCCAGCCGGACTTCACTTCACTTCAAGAACGGAAAAAATATATTTCCGTTCGTTCAAACATGTCAAACGTTGTATCGCATAAATCATTAGGGCCTTTTTTAACCAGAACATGAATAAAATTCAAGGCGGACCATTGGGTTTTCTTTTAAAACGTTTCGGAATGAGAGTACCCACCATCAAATCGCGCGCCAGATGTCTAATGGACCATCACGTTCCATGGCTCTTATTCGGTCAGATCTCACTGTAGAACACTCAAAACACTTTGTAAAGGCTGGGGACATCTTGTGGAAGCAATAGGAAGTGCCAGAATATACCTCACCCCCTTTGTTTTTCAATGGCATAGGCTCAAAGTCAATTCAACACATCAGGTATCCACTTCCTGTCAGAATCTGTCTCAGGGTTTTGCCTGCCAAATGAGTTCTGTTATACTCACAGACACCATTCAAACAGTTTTTGAAACTTTAGGGTGTTTTCTATCCATATATAATAAGTATATGCATATTGTAGTTACTGGGTAGGTGTAGGAGGCAGTTAAAAATGGGCACATATTTTTTCAAAAAATTCTCAATACTGCCCCCTATACCCTAACAGGTTAAACAGCGGTTGACATGCTTCGAAGTACGGTAATGGAATATTTAGAAAATTTTTGTCACTTTCTGCGCCATGCTCGTGACCGTGATATACCATAGGGATAGTGTCTAGAACGCACGAACAAAACGTCGTTGTTGGAACATAACGATGGATTATTTGGGACCAAACCAACATTTGTTATTGAAGTAGAAGTCCTGGGAGTGCATTCTGACGAAGAACAGGAAAGGTAATAACATTTTTCTTATAGGAAATGTGATTTTGGTGAAGGCTAAACTGGTTGGGTGTCTAAATAGCTAGCCCTGTGATGCCGGGCTATGTACTTAGAATATTGCAAAATGTGCTTCATCCGAAAAGCTATTTTAAAATCGGACATATCGAGTGCATAGAGGAGTTCTGTATCTATAATTCTTAAAATAATTGTTATGCTTTTTGTGAACGTTTATCGTGAGTAATTTAGTAAATTCACCGGAAGTGTTCGGTGGGAATGCTAGTTCTGAACGTCACATGCTAATGTAAAAAGCTGGTTTTTGATATAAATATGAACTTGATTGAACAGACATGCATGTATTGTATAACATAATGTCCTAGGTGTGTCATCTGATGAAGATCATAAAAGGTTAGTGCTGCATTTAGCTGTGGTTTTGTTTTTTGTGACATTATATGCTAGCTTGAAAAATGGGTGTCTGATTATTTCTGGCTGGGTACTCTGCTGACATAATCTAATGTTTTGCTTTCGCTGTAAAGCCTTTTTGAAATCGGACAGTGTGGTTAGATTAACGAGAGTCTTGTCTTTAACCTCTCTAGTACATGTGGGACGAACTCGTCCCACCTACGTAACAGCCACTGAAATCCAGTGGCGCGATTTTTGAATCGTTAGAAATGCTATAACTTCAATTTCTCAAACATATGACTATTTCACAGCTATTTAAAGACAAGAATCTCGTTAATCTAACCCCACTGTCCGATTTCAAAAAGGCTTTACAACAAAAGCAAAACATTAGATTATGTCAGCAGAGTGCCCAGCCAGAAAAAATCTGACACCCATTTTTCAAGCTAGCATATCATGTCACATAAACCCAAACCACAGCTAAATGCAGCACTAACCTTTTATAATCTTCATCAGATGACACACCTAGGACATTGTGTTATACAATACATGCATGTCTGTTCAATCAAGTTCATATTTATATCAAAAACCAGCTTTTTACATTAGCATGTGACGTTCAGAAAAAGCATAACCACCGCAAACTTCCGGTGAATTTACTAACAGTTTGCTAAATTACTCACGATAAACGTTCACAAAAAGCATAACAATTATTTTAAGAATTATAGATACATTACCCCTCTATGCACTCGATATGTCCGATTTTAAAATAGCTTTTCGGATGAAGCACATTTTGCAATAATCTAAGTACATAGCCCGGCATTACAGGGCTAGCTATTTAGATACCCACCCAGGTCAGCATCCACCAAAATCACATTTCCTATAAGAAAGATGTTCTTACCTTGCTTGTTCTTCATCAGAATACACTGCCAGGACTTCTACTTCAATAACAAATGTTGGTTTGGTCCCAAATAATCCATCGTTATATCCAAACAGCGACGTTTTGTTCGTGAGTTCTAGAATGCTTCTTCGCGGTGTCGCGCATGGCGCATTGGCGTGTCAAAAATGTCTAAATATTCCATTACCGTACTTCGAAGCATGTCAACCGCTGTTTAAAACCAATTTTTATGCCATTTATGTCATAGAGAAGTGTTAATATTCCGACCGGGAGTATGCATTGAGCCTAAACAGCCGAATAAAATTTCTCCTCAGAAGCGACTCATGCACGCGTATCATTGAAAGGTCCTCCGAGCATCCACTTACAAAAGGCGATAATATATTTCAACCTGAGGTTCCCTCGTAAACCTTCAGTTATTTCGCGGGCTCTGAGAGCCTATTGGAGCCCTGGGAATTGTCACGTTACAGCTAAGATCCTTACTTTTCAATAAAAAGAGGTAAGACGCACGACTCCTTGTCAGACAGGGTACTTCCTGCTTGAAGCCTTGTCAGGTTTTTGCCTGCCATAGGAGTTCTGTTATACTCACAGACACCATTCAAACAGTTTTAGAAAATTCAGAGTGTTTTCTATCCAAACCTGAACAATAATATGCATATTCTAGCTTCTGAGTTGGTGTAGGAGGCAGTTAAAAATGGGAACATATTTTTTCCAAAATTCTCAATACTGCCCCCTATACCAAAGAGGTTAAATAGCTGTAAAATAGTCATATGTTTGAAAAGTGGAAGTTTTCGGATTTTAGAGGAGTTTGTATTTCGCGCCCCGCCCATCATTGGATATTGGAGCAGACGTTCTGCTAGCGGAACATCTCGATGTAAGAGGTTAACATCCCCAGCCACAATAAATGCGGCCTCAGGATATGTGGTTTCCAGTTTGCATAAAGCCCAGTGAAGTTCTTTAAGAGCCTTCATGGTATCGGCTTGAGGGAGAATATACACGGCTGTGACAATAACCGAAGATAATTATCTTGGGAGGTAATACGGTCGGCATTTGATTGTGTGGTATTCTAGGTAGGGTGAACAAAAGGTCTTGAATTCCTGTATAGTTATCACAATCACATCATGAGTAGTTAATCATGAAACATACACACCCACCCTTCATCTTCCCAGAGAGATAATTATTCCTGTCTGCGCGATGAACTGAGAACCCAACTGGCTGTACGGACTCAGACAGCATATCCTGAGAGAACCATGTTTCAGTGAAACAGAGTATGTTACAATCCCTGATGTCTCTCTGGAAGGAAATCCTTGCCCTGAGCTCGGCAACTTTATTATCCATAGACTAAACATTAGTGGGTAATATACTCAGAAATAGTGGGTGGTGTGCGCACTTCCTGAGTCGGACTAGAAGACCACTTCGAATACCTCTTCTTCGCCGGCGGTGTTTTGGATCAGCCTCTGGAATCAGTTCAATTGCCCTGGGGGGTAAGAATAAAGGATCCGATTCGGGAAAGTTGTATTCCTGGTTGTAATGCTGGTAATGCTGGTGAGTTACCGCCGCTCTGATACCCAAAAGATCTTCCCAACTGTATGTAATAACACACAAAAAATTCTGGGCTAAGAATGTAAGAAATTACACAAAAACAAATACTGCCAAGTTGCCTATGGGCTAGAAGAATGGCTGCCCTATCTATCGGCATCATTTTGAAGTCAAGGCTGTGTTTAGACAATGACTTATCAATGACCCAAGCCCGGCTCAGATAATCCCTACTATTGTGTCGCTGAGTTGTTGTAGTGCTTCTTCAAATGTACATTGTCCCAGGAGCATTGGCATACACAATGTAAATAACCCAATTTATGTCCTGACTCCCCTGAATGCCTCTGTCAACCCTACATCTATTGCATGCAGTAACCATGTGCCTATGAACCTGAGTAATACTGTTAGCACTGAGGCTGTGTGCCCTAGTACGAAGTCCACTGTGTGCAGCTCACCCTGCACTATCAGCTCCAATATAAATAACATGAGCATATCTACTTCTGATAAGCTTACCAGTAAAGCAATAAAAACGATCAAGTATCCCAAAAAAAGTGAAAAAAATATCCCACATTAACATATGAGCCTAAGAAACAAGGTTCATGAAATCAATAACTCTGCCTCACCTAAAGCCCATTCTGGTGGGAAGCTGCTATAGACCAACAAGTGCTAACAGGCAGTATTTGGATATTATCTGTGAAATGCTTGATAACGTATGTGTTATCAACAGAGAGGTGTATTTTTTAGGTGATTTCAATATTGACTGGCTTTCATCAATCTGCCCACTCAAGAAAATGCTTCAAACTCTAACCAGTGCCTGCAACCTTATCAGTCTACCTACTAGGGTAGTTACAAACAGCACAGGAATGAAATCATCAACATGTATTGATCACATCATTAACTACTGCAGCCGAAATTTGCTTTCAAGAAATATCCATATTCATAGGATGCAGTGATCACAAAACAGTTGCCATATCTAGGAAGACCAGAGTTCCAAAGGCTGGGCCTAATATAGTGTACAAGAGGTAGTGATTCCTATGTTGATGATGTAAATAATATTTGCTGATCTATGGTGTGTAATGAGGAGCAACCAGACAACGCACTTGACACATTTATGAAATTGCTTATTCCTGTTACTAATAAGCATAAACCCATTAAGAAAATGACTGTAAAAACTGTTAAATCCCCAATGGATTGGTGAGGAATGTAAGAATTGTATGGTTGAGAGGGATGAGGCAAAAGGGATGGCAAATAAGTCTGGCTGCACAACCGATTGGCAAACGTATAGCAAATTGACAAATCATGTGACTAAATTGAATAAAAATAAGAAGCTACACTTTGAAACAAAGATAAATTACATTTATTGAACTAGGCAAATAAGTCAAGAACAAATTCTTATTTTCAATGACAGCCTAGGAACATTGGGATTAACTGCCTTGTTCAGGGACAGAACAACAGATTTTTGCCTTGTCAGCTTGGGGATTTGATCTTGCAACCTTTTGATTACTAGTGCAATGCTCTAACCACTAGGCTACCTGCCACCCCAAATAAAGAATGAGAGTAAAAAGCTTTGGAGCACCTTAAATTACATTTTGGGAAAAAAGGCAAATTCAGTTCCATCATTAATTGAATCAGATGGCTCATTGATCACAAAACACACTCATTTTGCCAACTACTTTAATTATTTTGTTCATTGGCAAGATTAGCAAACTTAAGCATGACATGCAGCAACAAACGCTGACACTACACATCCAAGTTTATCTGAGCAAATTATGAAAGACAAGTGTTGTAATTTTGAATTCTGTAAAGTGAGTGTAGAAGAGGTGAAAAAAATTGTTGTCTATCAACAATGACAAGCCACTGGTGTCTGAGAAATTGGACGGAAAATGACTGAGGTTAATAGCGGACGATATTGCCACTCCTATTTGCCATATGTTCAATTTAAGCCTACTAAAAAGCATATGCCCCCAGGCCTGGAGGGAAGCAAAAGTAATTCCGCTACCTAGGAATAGTAAAGCCCGGCTCAAATAGCCGACCAATCAGCCTGTTATCAACCCAAAGTAAACTTTTGGAAAAAATTGCATTTGACCAGATAGAATGCTATTTTACAGAAAACAAATTGACAACTGTCACGACTAATTTAGTCGGTCCCTCTTCTTGTTCGGGCGGCGTTCGGCGGTCGACGTCACCGGCCTTCTAGCCATCGCCGATCCAGTTTTAATTTTCCATTTGTTTTGTCTTTGTTTTACACACCTGGTTTCAATTCCCCAATTACATGTTCATTATTTAACCCTCTGTTTTCCCCATGGTTTTTGTGAGTGATTGTTTTATTGTAAGTTTGGTCCGATGTTTGTGGGCTTGGTATTACTTCATGTATTTGGACATTTTTAGTAAAGTTCATTGTGTTACTGATCTCTGCTGTCCTGCGCCTGACTCCTCTGCACCAGCTACACCCAGAACCTTACAACAAAAAAACTTTCAGCACGCTTATAGGTAAGGGAGGAACATTCAACAAGCAAAGCGCTTACACAAATGCTTGATGACTGGCTGAGAGAAATTGATGATAAAAAGATTGTGGGGTTTGTTTTGTTAGACTTTCATCTGGCTTTTGACATTATCGATCATAGTCTGCTGCTGGAAAAACTTGGGTTATGGCCTTACACACCCTTCTATATTGTGGATAAAGAGTTAACAGAATACAGAGGGTGTTCTTTAATGGAAGCCTCTCCAACATAATCCAGGTAGAATCAGAAATTCCCCAGGGCAGCTGTCTAGGCCCCTTACTTTTTTCAATATTTACTAACGACATGAATAAATCCAGTGTGTTGATGTATGCGGATGACTCAACACTATACATGTCAGCTACTACAATGACTGAAATGACTGCAACACTTAACAAAGAGCTGCAGTTCAATTCAGAGTGGGTGGCAAGGAATAAGTTAGTCCTACATTTTTCAAAAACTAAAAGCATTGTATTTGGGACAAATCATTCACTAAACCTTAAACCTTAAACCTCAACTAAATATTATACTAAATAATTTGGACATTCAGCATGTTGAGGTGACTAAACTGCTTGGAGTAACCCTGGATTGTAAACTGTCATGGTCAAAACATATTGATACAACAGTAGGTGTATGTTGATAGACAACACTATCAGCATACAGCTGGTTGGTTATACGCTGTACTGGCAGGATAGAACAGTGGCGTCTGGTGACAAGGGGCGGCGGACTATGTATTTTTGTAAATAACAGCCGGTGCACGATATCTAAGGAAGTCTCAAACTATTGTTCGCCTGAGGTAGAGTATCTCATGATAAGCTGTAGACCACAATATCTACCAAGAGAGTTTTCATCTGTATTTTCCGTAGCTGTTTACATACCACCACAGACTGAGGCTGGCACTAAGACAGCATTGAATGAGCTGTATTACGCCATAAGCAAACAGGAAAACGCTCACACAAACAAGAAAATGCTCATCCAGAGGTGATGCTCCTAGTAGCCAGGGACTTAATGCAGGGAAACTTAAATCCGCTTTACCAAATTTCTATCAGCATGTTAAATGTGCAACCAGAGGGAGAAAACTCTGGACCACCTTTACTCCACACACAGAGATGAATACAAAGCTCTCCCTCGCCCTCCATTTGGCAAATCTGACCATAATTCTATCCTCTTGATTCCTGCTTTCAAGCTAAAATTAAAGCAGGAAGCACCAGTGACTAGGTCAATAAAAAAGTGGTCAGATGAAGCGGATGCTACGCTACAGGACTGTTTTGCTACCACAGACTGGAATATGTTCCGGCATTCCTCCGATGACATTGAGGAGTGTTACGGATACAAGTGTGTATCCTGTGTTTCTTTTCTCGTTGGGAAATGACTAAACCGTTGGGAGATGTTGTTTGCGTTTGTAGCTGATACGGTCTCTTGTGTGCCCTGTTCCTGAGTGTTATGTGACTGACCATTGGTTGGTTTTGGTTTTGTCATGTTCTAACTTTCTAATACATAGGACAACTCTTTGTTCAAAAAGGATGCCGGTGGGCGGAGTTGGGAGGGTCGTCAGCTAAATGGGAAGCACCTGGGCTCGGGTGTGTCCCAGGATAAAGAGGCCTCTTCCCCAGTCATTGGGGAGACTCTCTCCATGCAGACACCTTGTTGTTTTTGGTTGTGCTAGAGTGGAATCTAATAAATATATATTTTTGATACTCCTTGTCTCCACGTTGTCTCCCTTTTGTTGCGAACTCTGAGCCGGTTCGTAACAAAAAGTACACCACAATAGTCATTGGCTTCATCAATAAGTGCATCGAGGATGTTGTCCCCACAGGACCGCTGCCACTTCAAGGAGCGGGACTCTAGCCAGGAAGCTTATAAGAAATCCCGCTATGCCCTCAGATGAACTATAAAACAGGCAAAGAGTCAATAGAGGGCTAAGATCAATTGTACTACACCGGCTCTGACGCTCTTTGAATGTGGCAGGGCTTGCAAGCCCTTACAGACTACAAAAGGATGCACAGCCAAGACCTGCCCAGTGACACGAGCTTACCAGATGATCTAAACTACTTATATGCTCGCTTCGAGGCAAATAACACTGAAACATGCATGAGAGCACCAGCTGTTCCGGAAGACTGTGTGATCTCGCTCTCTGCAGCCGATGTAAGACCTTTAAACAGGTCAAATTCTTGATGGTAAATGCCCATTGAAACATATTGCAAATGGACAGCCGTGCGCCTGGTGAATGGAACGGGTTACCAGGAGCACATTTAAAAAAAAAATGTAATGCCTAGGGGGTGCAAGGTGTCCACGGTTGGGTAGGGAGCACCCCCACACCCGTGCCCATCCAATAAGGGGTGCCCCTGGTCATTTTGGACATTTAAAAAAAAAAAATGTTAAACGACAGAGTCCCACTTCTCCCTCATCATACATGACAAATAGACCTTCTAGGTTGATTCATGGCTTAACATAGTGCTATATAGTGGTTCACTGACTTTTGGGTTTGGAAACCAACTTCCTATGATCATACATGGCAAATGGACATTACATCCTGATTTGGCACTTTCAATACTTTCATATTGGATTTGGACATTTCTTATGGCATTTGGCAATGGTTCACTGACTTTTGACTTCCTATGATATCATATTGCAAATGGACAAAACATATGCCTTATGGACAAGTAAAAAAAATATGACAATAAAATATGACAAATGCATGTTCATACAGCTCTTATATATGTATAATTGACCAAATAAAATCGAAAGAATCTTGAAAAATGGTCCAGAAAGCACTGTCAACTTCTTATGGCTTCAGGGTGCTATTTTCACAGCCGGATGAAAAGTGTGCCCAAAGTATATTGCCTGCTACTCAGGCCCAGAAGCTAGGATATGCATATAATTGGTAGATTTGGATAGAAACACTCTGTTTCTAAAACTGTTTGAATGATGTCTGTGAGTATAACAGAACGTATTTGGCAGGCGAAACCCAGAGGACAAACCATCCAGGATTTTTTTTTTTAGGTCACTCTCTTTTCAATGGGGTTTCATTGAGAATCCATAATTCTAA
Source organism: Salmo trutta (assembly GCF_901001165.1). Lineage (NCBI taxonomy): Eukaryota > Metazoa > Chordata > Actinopteri > Salmoniformes > Salmonidae > Salmo > Salmo trutta. Next base: position 50,253,185 of record NC_042980.1, read on the forward strand.
GGCAATTGATTGCAGTTCCTATGCTTCCACTGGATGTCAACAGTCTTTAGAAATTGGTTGATGTTTTTCCTTTGTGTAATGAAGAAGTAGCTCTGTTCAGAATGAGGCTCGAGAGAAGTGTACTGTTTGATAGAGGCGCGTGACCTGAAAAGCATGCTCCACTTTGTTTTCCTCCGGTATTGAACGCAGTTTATCCCGTTTGAAATTTTATCGATTATTTACGTTAGAAAATACCTAAAGTTGTATTAGGAAAGTTGTTTGAAATGTTTGGACAAAGATTACAGGTAACTTGAGATATTTTGTAGTCATGTTGCGCGAGTTGGAACCTGTGTTTTTCTGGATCAAACGTGCCAAATAAATGGACATTTTGGATATATAACGACGGAATTAATCGAACAAAATAACCATTTGTGATGTTTATCGGACATATCGGAGTGCTAACAGAAGAAGCTCGTCAAAGGTAAGGCATGAATTATATCGTTATTTCTGAGTTTTGTGTCGTGCATGGCGGGATGAAATATGACTGTCTGTTGTTTAATGGGGTGCTGTCCTCACATAATATCATTGTTTGCTTTCACCGTAAAGCCTTTTTGAAATCTGACACTGTGTCTAGATTAACAAGAAGTTCAGCTTCAATTTGGTGTATTGCACTTGAGAATGTATGAAAGTTAAATATTTTTAATAAAAAATTTGAATTTGGCGCTCTGCCATTTCACCGGATGTTGTCAAATCGATCATGTTAACTTGTTGGGGCTATGTGGGACGTTAGCCACATAGCCACCCGTGGCGCACCCTATCAACAGCAGGTGCATTTCAAGAGCGGCAAATTTGAAACCAAATAAATGTCAAAATTCAAATTTCTCAAACATACAACTAACTTACACCCTTTGAAAGATAAACATCTCCTTAATCTAACCACGTTGTCCGATTTCAAAAAGGTTTTACGGGGAAAGCATAAAGTTAGGTTATGTTAGGAGAGTACATTGACAATAGCTGTGTGTAATGCATTGTCGATTCAAAGACAGGCGTCACCAAAACCATAAAATCAGTTAAATTTATGCACTAACCTTTTACAATCTCCATCAGATGACACTCCTAGGACATTATGTTAGACAATGCATGCATTTTTAGTTCTATCAAGTTCATATTTATATCTAAAAACAGCGTTTTACTATGGCGTTGATGTTCAGGAAATCGTTTCCCTCCAATACCGGCAGTCAAGTCATGACAACAAAATAATAAATTAATATTAGAAAACATTGGCAAAATATTATATTGTCATTCAAAGAATTATAGATTTACATCTCTTGAACGCAATGGACTTGCCAGATTTAAAATTAACCTTACTGGGAAATCACACTTTGCAATAATCTGAGCACTGCGCCCAGAAAAATACGCATTGCGATACAGACTAACCGCCATGTTGGAGAGATCTAAAATCGAAAATACTATGTAAATAATCCATTACCTTTGATTCTCTTCATCAGATGTCACTTCCAAAGAATCCCAGGTCCATAACGAATGTAGTTTTGTTCAAAAAAGCTCATCATTTATGTCCAAAAACCTCCGTGTTGTTAGCACATGATCTAAGCTAGCCGGACTTCACTTCACGAACGGAAAAAATATATTTACGTTCGTTCAAACATGTCAAACGTTGTATCGCATAAATCATTAGGGCCTTTTTTTAACCAGAACATGAATAAAATTCAAGGCGGACCATTGGGTTCTCTTTTAAAACGTTTCGGAATGAGAGTACCCACCATCAACTCGCGCGCAAGGTGTCTAATGGGCCATCACCGTTCCAAGGCTCTTCTTCAGTCAGATCTCAGAGTAGAAGACTCAAAACACTTTGTAAAGGCTGGGGACATCTTGTGGAAGCAATAGGAAGTGCCAAAACATTCCTCAGCCCCTTTGTTTTTCAATGGTATAGGCTCAAAGTCAATTCAACACATCAGGTATCCACTTCCTGTCAGAATCTGTCTCAGGGTTTTGCCTGCCAAATGAGTTCTGTTATACTCACAGACACCATTCAAACAGTTTTGGAAACTTTAGGGTGTTTTCTATCCATATATAATAAGTATATGCATATTGTAGTTACTGGGTAGGATTAGTAACCAGATTGAATCGGGTACATTTTTTTATCCAGCCGTGAAAATACTGCCCCCTATACCCTAACAGGTTAACGGGATTTGAGCCATAAGAAGTTAGAGGGCGATAATATATATATATATTTTTACATTTCAAAATTTGACACTTGGGTCTTGACTCGATGTCCATTTGCAATATGAAAATTTACGGTGGAGCGCGCTCACCCTCCTTTGGATTTTTGCTGTATGACACTTGGCATTTGCCATATGACATTTGCCATAAGCTTTGAATGATCTGCCGTCCAATTGAGTGGTATTTGCCATCGTGTCTATTTACATTTACATTTAAGTCATTTAGCAGACGCTCTTATCCAGAGCGACTTACAAATTGGTGCATTCACCTTATGATATCCAGTGGAACAACCACTTTACAATAGTGCATCTAAATCTTTTAAGGGGGGGGGGTTAGAAGGATTACTTTATCCTATCCCAGGTATTCCTTAAAGAGGTGGGGTTTCAGGTGTCTCCGGAAGGTGGTGATTGACTCCGCTGTCCTGGCGTCGTGAGGGAGCTTGTTCCACCATTGGGGTGCCAGAGCAGCGAACAGTTTTGACTGGGCTGAGCGGGAACTGTGCTTCCTCAGAGGTAGGGAGGCGAGCAGGCCAGAGGTGGATGAACGCAGTGCCCTTGTTTGGGTGTAGGGCCTGATCAGAGCCTGAAGGTACGGAGGTGCCGTTCCCCTCACAGCTCCGTAGGCAAGCACCATGGTCTTGTAGCGGATGCGAGCTTCAACTGGAAGCCAGTGGAGAGAGCGGAGGAGCGGGGTGACGTGAGAGAACTTGGGAAGGTTGAACACCAGACGGGCTGCGGCGTTCTGGATGAGTTGTAGGGGTTTAATGGCACAGGCAGGGAGCCCAGCCAACAGCGAGTTGCAGTAGTCCAGACGGGAGATGACAAGTGCCTGGATTAGGACCTGCGCCGCTTCCTGTGTGAGGCAGGGTCGTACTCTGCGAATGTTGTAGAGCATGAACCTACAGGATCGGGTCACCGCCTTGATGTTAGTGGAGAACGACAGGGTGTTGTCCAGGATCACGCCAAGGTTCTTAGCACTCTGGGAGGAGGACACAAGGGAGTTGTCAACCGTGATGGCGAGATCATGGAACGGGCAGTCCTTCCCCGGGAGGAAGAGCAGCTCCGTCTTGCCGAGGTTCAGCTTGAGGTGGTGATCCGTCATCCACACTGATATGTCTGCCAGACATGCAGAGATGCGATTCACCTGGTTATCAGAAGGGGGAAAGGAGAAGATTGTGTGTCGTCTGCATAGCAATGATAGGAGAGACCATGTGAGGATATGACAGAGCCAAGTGACTTGGTGTATAGCGAGAATAGGAGAGGGCCTAGAACAGAGCCCTGGGGGACACCAGTGGTGAGAGCGCGAGGTGTGGAGACAGATTCTCGCCACGCCACCTGGTAGGAGCGACCTGTCAGGTAGGACGCAATCCAAGCGTGGGCCGCGCCGGAGATGCCCAACTCGGAGAGGGTGGAGAGGAGGATCTGATGGTTCACAGTATCAAAGGCAGCAGATAGGTCTAGAAGGATGAGAGCAGAGGAGAGAGAGTTAGCTTTAGCAGTGCGGTGAGCCTCCGTGACACAGAGAAGAGCAGTCTCAGTTGAATGCCCAGTCTTGAAACCTGACTGATTAGGATCAAGAAGGTCATTCTGAGAGAGATAGCAGGAGAGCTGGCCAAGGACGGCACGTTCAAGAGTTTTGGAGAGAAAAGAAAGAAGGGATACTGGTCTGTAGTTGTTGACATCGGAGGGATCGAGTGTAGGTTTTTTCAGAAGGGGTGCAACTCTCGCTCTCTTGAAGACGGAAGGGACGTAGCCAGCGGTCAAGGATGAGTTGATGAGCGAGGTGAGGTAGGGGAGAAGGTCTCCGGAAATGGTCTGGAGAAGAGAGGAGGGGATAGGGTCAAGTGGGCAGGTTGTTGGGCGGCCGGCCGTCACAATACGCGAGATTTCATCTGGAGAGAGAGGGGAGAAAGAGCTCAAAGCACAGGGTAGGGCAGTGTGAGCAGGACCAGCGGTGTTGTTTGACTTAGCAAACGAGGATCGGATATCGTCAACCTTCTTTTCAAAATGGGTGACGAAGTCATCCGCAGAGAGGGAGGAGGGGGGAGGGGGAGGAGGATTCAGGAGGGAGGAGAAGGTAGCAAAGAGCTTCCTAGGGTTAGAGGCAGATGCTTGGAATTTAGAGTGGTAGAAAGTGGCTTTAGCAGCAGAGACAGAAGAGGAGAATGTAGAGAGGAGGGAGTGAAAGGATGCCAGGTCCGCAGGGAGGCGAGTTTTCCTCCATTTCCGCTCGGCTGCCCGGAGCCCTGTTCTGTGAGCTCGCAGTGAGTCGTCGAGCCACGGAGCAGGAGGGGAGGGCCGAGCCGGCCTGGAGGATAGGGGACAGAGAAAATCAAAGGATGCAGAAAGGGAGGAGAGGAGGGTTGAGGAGGCAGAATCAGGAGATAGGTTGGAGAAGGTTTGAGCAGAGGGAAGAGATGATAGGATGGAAGAGGAGAGAGTAGCGGGAGAGAGAGAGCGAAGGTTGGGACGGCGCAATACCATCCGAGTAGGGGCAGAGTGAGAAGTGTTGGATGAGAGCGAGAGGGAAAAGGATACAAGGTAGTGGTCGGAGACTTGGAGGGGAGTTGCAATGAGATTAGTGGAAGAACAGCATCTAGTAAAGATGAGGTCAAGCGTATTGCCTGCCTTATGAGTAGGGGGGAAGGTGAGAGGGTGAGGTCAAAAGAGGAGAGGAGTGGAAAGAAGGAGGCAGAGAGGAATGAGTCAAAGGTAGACGTGGGGAGGTTAAAGTCACCCAGAACTGTGAGAGGTGAGCCATCCTCAGGAAAGGAACTTATCAAGGCGTCAAGCTCATTGATGAACTCTCCAAGGGAACCTGGAGGGCGATAAATGATAAGGATGTTAAGCTTGAAAGGGCTGGTAACTGTGACAGCATGGAATTCAAATGAGGAGATAGACAGATGGGTCAGGGGAGAAAGAGAGAATGTCCACTTGGGAGAGATGAGGATTCCAGTGCCACCACCCCGCTGGCTCGATGCTCTAGGGGTATGCGAGAACACGTGGGCAGACGAGGAGAGAGCAGTAGGAGTAGCAGTGTTATCTGTGGTAATCCATGTTTCCGTCAGCGCCAGGAAGTCTAGGGACTGGAGGGTAGCATAGGCTGAGGTGAACTCAGCCTTGTTGGCCGCAGACCGGCAGTTCCAGAGGCTGCCGGAGACCTGGAACTCCACGTGGGTCGTGCGCGCTGGGACCACTAGGTTAGAGTGGCAGCGGCCACGCGGTGTGAAGCATTTGTATGGCCTGTGCAGAGGGGAGAGAACAGGGATAGACAGACACATAGTTGACAAGCTACAGAAGAGGCTACGCTAATGCAAAGGAGATTGGAATGACAAGTGGACTACACGTCTCGAATGTTCAGAAAGTTAAGCTTACGTTGCAAAAATCTTATTGACTAAAATGACGAAAATGATACAGTACTGCTGGCTGGTGGAGTAGGCTAGCTAGCAGTGGCTGCGTTGTTGACTTTGAACGTGTAGCTGGCTAGGTAACCTCAATAGTTTCAGTACTACACCTTGTCATGATACAAAAGCAACTTTGTAGCTAGCTAACATAACACGAATCAAGACGTTCCTTTGTAATGTATTTAGTTTCTACAGTGCTGCTCGTCGGTAATAGTTGGCTACTTTTGGAAAAATGGCGTCGCGGGTGACGGAAATAGCTGGCTAGCTAACCTCGATAATTACTAAACTACACAATTATCAAGCTATGACAAAGACAACTATGTAGCTAGCTAGCTAACACTGCACTAGTCAAATCGTTCCGTTGTAATGTATTAGTATCTACAGCGCTGCTAGTCGGTAGCGGTTGGCTAGCTAGCAGTGGGTTTGATGATGACTAAGTCTGGAGTCTGGACAACGGACAACGGCGTCGCGGCTGGCTAGCTAACCTCGATAATTACTCTAAACTACACAATTATCTTAGATACAAAGACAGCAAAGACAGCTATGTAGCTAGCTAACTAACACTAAACTAATCAAGTCGTTCCGTTGTAAAGTAATAGTTTCTACAGTGCTGCTAGTCGGTAGAAGTTAGCTATTTGGCTAGCTAGCAGTGTTGACTAGCTAGCTAGCTAGCAGTGTTGACTACGTTAGGACGAAAATAGCTAACCTCGATAATACTCTAATTACTCTAAACTACACAATTATCTTTGATACAAAGACGGCTATGTAGCTAGCTAGGAAAATATATGTTTTGTACACTGCCAATATGATCCCATTCATTTTTGTCCATTTCAGGGGGGTTTTCCCTTACATTCTTGTGGGCCGGCTAAGGAGTATTGGTGTCTCTGAGGGGTCTTTAGCCTGGTTTGCTAACTACCTCTCTGAGTGCAGTGCATAAAGTCAGAACATCTGCTGTCTCAGCCACTGCCTCTCACCAAGGGTGTACCCCAAGGCTCGATCCTAGGTCTCATGCTCTTCTCAATTTACATCAACAACATAGCTCAGGCAGTAGGAAGCTCTCTCATCCATTTATATGCAGATTATAGTCTTATACTCAGCTGGCCCCTCCTGGATTTTATGTTAAACGCTCAACAACAAAGCTTTCTTAGTGTCCAATAACCTTTCTCTACCCTTAACCTTGTTCTGAACACCTCCAAAACAAAGGTAATGTGGTTTGGTAAGAAGAATGCCCCTTCAGATGTGATTACTACCTCTGAGGGTTTAGAGCTTGAGGTAGTCACCTCATACAAGTACTTGGGAGTATGCCTAGACGGTACACTGTCCTTCTCTCAGCACATATCTAAGCTGCGGGCTAAAGTTAAATCTAGACTTGGATTCCTCTATCGTAATCTCTCCTCTTTCACCCCAGCTGCCAAACTAACCCTGATTAAGATGACCATCCTACCCATGCTAGATTACGGAGACATAATTTATAGATCGGCAGGTAAGGGTGCTCTCGAGTGGCTAGATGTCCTTTACCATTCGGCCATCAGATTTGCCACCAATGCTCCTTATAGGACACATCACTGCACTCTATACTCCTCTATAAAGTGGTCATCTCTGTATACCCGTCGCAAGACCCACTGGTTGATGCTTATTTATAAAACCCTCTTAGGCCTCATTCCCCCTTATCTGAGATTTATACTGCAGCCCTCATCCTCTACATACAACACCCGTTCTGCCAGGCACATTCTGTTAAAGGTCCCCAAAGCACACACATCCCCGGGTCACTCCTCTTTTCAGTTCGCTACAGCTAGCGACTGGAACGAGCTGCAAGAAACACTCAAACTGGACAGTTTTAATTCAATCTCTTCATTCAAAGACTCAATCATGGACACTATTACTGACAGTTGTGGCTGTTTTGCGTGATGTATTGTTGTCTCTACCTTCTTGCCCTTGTGCTGTTGTCTGTGTCCAATAATGTTTGTACCATGTTTTGTGCTGCTACCATGATGTGTTGCTACCATGTTGTTGTCATGTTATGTTGCTACCATGCTGTGTTGTCATGTGTTGCTGCCTTGCTATGTTGTTGTCTTAGGTCTCTCTTTATGTTGTGTTGTCTCTCTTGTTTGATGTGTGTTTTGTGCTATATTTCTATATTTTTAATTTTTACATTTTTTATCCCAGCCCCCGTTTCCGCCTTTTTCTTTTTTGGTAGGCCGTCATTGTAAATAGAATTTGTTCTTAACTGACTTGCCTAGTTAAATAAAGGTTCAATAAAAAATGACAATAAAAAAGAATAGGCGGTGTCAGAGGAAAACCCCCAAAATTGTCACTCCAGTCACCCAAGTGAAATGCTGTTTTCTCTGGTACCGCACGGCAAGCGGTACCAGAGCGCCAAGTCTAGGACCAAAAGGCTCCTTACTTTAGTTTATTTCGTAAATTTTTTCTTAACTCTTCTTGAACTGCACTGTTGGTTAAGGGCTTGTAAGTAAGCATTTCATGGTAAGGTCTACACTTGTTGTATTCGGTGCATGTGACAAATAAATCTTGATTTGATTTTTATTTGAAGTGGATTTAGCGAATGACATCAATAAGGAATCATAGATTTCACCTGGATTCACCTGGTCAATCTCTGTCATAATGTTTTGTACACCAAATCAAATCAAATTTATTTATATAGCCCTTCTTACATCAGCTGATATCTCAAAGTGCTGTACAGAAACCCAGCCTAAAACCCCAAACAGCAAGCAATGCAGGTGTAGAAGCACGGTGGCTAGGAAAAACTCCCTAGATAGGCCAAAACCTAGGAAGAAACCTAGAGAGGAACCAGGCTATGAGGGGTGGCCAGTCCTCTTCTGGCTGTGCCGGGTGGAGATTATAACAGCACATGGCCTAGATGTTCAAATGTTCATAAATGACCAGCATTGTCAAATAATAATAATCATAGTAGTTGTCGAGGGTGCAACAAGTCAGCAACACAAGAGTAAGTGTCAGTTGTATACAGTCAGGAAGAAAAGGCCAGTCAGATATTTGTACCATGAGGCTTTAATATGGGCCAGTCTGTATGGGAAGAACATTTACAAGGCTTAAATGTGACTCGTTTCAGGAAACTAGGAGTATGTCGCGTGTCACTACTTCACAGGAGAGGCATTTTAATATAAATACATTTTTTTATGAAAATGCATTTTTTGCCAGAAATGCCTTCTGGAACATGTGAACTTTCATGTGCCTTAATAACAAACTTGTATGCCGTCTGTAGATACGAATAAAATGGTTAAATTACCAGCCTAGTTGGTTTAGCCAAAGACAGGAACCATGATTGGCTAAGATAATGGATGGGCTGGACATGCCGAGAGATGAGTTCGGATTGGTCTGCTATGTAGTACACTTCTGTCTATAACATGAGCTGGTCAGTATGTGTAGGTAATCCTTTCTGAAAGTAAGTAGTAGTAGAACTGCAAAAGCGTTGCTCTTCACTTTCTGGAGGACAGAGTTTTGAAATCAGTGGAATGCCGGTGGAATTAGAGTATGGTAGCTATGGAAATAGAGAAAATTCTGGCGTTTCATTGCAAATATGCAGAGGGAGTAGGAAAGAGAACACACAGAAGGCTGTTGCATAAAACACCTGTCTCTGGATTACGTCTTCAAGCTAAGGGCAACCATGGCATCCGTGACAGAGAGGAGGAGCGTCCATCCATGCATATGGGTAAGAGAGTCTAGCTAGCTACATTTTCAGATATTACGCATTTCAAATTTTTTCAGAAAGTTGTTTTCATTTCAAGTTAAAGAGTACTGTCAGCTAGCTGGCTCGCTAGCTAACGTTATGTGCATGATCTGTGTAGTAATATTATACGTATCTCAGAGCCATTTGCATTGCTAGTTATAGCCTAATGTTAGATAGCTAACATTGAACTTGGTTGGTTAGCTACCTGCAGATTCATGCAGGGTAGTAACGTTATGAGTTGGGATTATGGTTCATTGTTTAGCTAGCTAGCTAGCTAGTTACATGTCTAAACAAAAGTCTCCACTATGCAAGTAACCATTTCACTACACCTTCTGTATTCTGTGCATGTGACAAATACTATATCAAATAAAATCAAAGTGTATGTGTTTACCAGAGATGGTAATGTGAATAACAACATGACCTGCACCAAAGTCAAATTAGGATGTAACGTTAGGCCAACGAGACAGTGTCCAACTTCTAACATTCTCCAGTAGACTGTCCTGCTTTTATTTAGTCACACTCACAACCGTAAGCTATTTTCTACAATTGGCTCGCCATTAACTTGTAAATAATGATCTTGTTGTGAGTTTAATTTCCTGTAATAATGAAGACAAATGAGCTAAAGTGAGACGTTTTCAGCTATATGATATGGTCTTCATTTCAACTGGCTAGCTAGCTAACTTAACATTAGCTAGCTAGCTAACAAGCTAGAAACGAACCAAAATATTGTTTAGAAAGCTGCTTTTAGTTCCCTGGTTTGCTAGACTGAGATATACTAAATACATTTTTAAACGAATGGGTTTATTGATGTTAAAGTACACTAGTCATGCTATTTTGGACCACCAGGCTGCTGATGTCATGCAGCCTTTAGTTTTTGTGTTTATACTTTTTCATAGGGTTAGGGTTAGATGTCGGACGACAATAGAATGTTCATGATGTTACTGCTACAACTGCCAATAGACGTAGTATAAACCAGCCTTTAGTCTTGAAATCTATGGTTGTTTAGTACATGGCCTCACATGTGAATCCTTAAATAGATGGGTGGGGCTAAGGCTTAAGAGGGTGTGAGCGATGCTGAATGGGTGTAGACAAAGAAGAGCTCTTCACTAGATACCAAAATATTCAAGGGCTATTTTCTCAAAAGTGAGGTTACACGTTTATCAACTTTCCCATTGTTTCTCAACTGTAGTGTATGATATACCATTTTCTAGCTCTGAGTCTCTACTTTTATCCAATGTAAAAAACACAATTTCAAATTCTGCTACATAACACCGAATCAGTCACAAATATGGGCCTGTCTGTATGGGCAGAACATTTCCAAGGCTTTAATATGGGCCTATCTGTATATAAAGAACATTTATAGGGCTTTAACTTCTCAGGGCTACGTGGGACGCTAGCGTCCCACCTGCGGGACTGTCACGTCCTGACCAGTAAAAGGGGTTATTTGTCATTTTAGTTTGGTCAGGGCGTGGCAGGGGGTGTTTGTTTTGTGTGTTTCAGTGTTTTTGGGTTTAGGTTCTATGTTCTCTATGTCTGTGTTTATATCTAGTTTTCTATTTCTATGTTTGGTTTTGGCAATGACCTCCAATTAGAGGCAGCTGGTTGTCGTTGTCTCTAATTGGAGGCCATATTTAGTTGTGTTTGTTTCACTTGTGTTTTGTGGGTGGTTATTTTCTGTATAGCCTGGGAGCCTTATGGAACTGTTTTCGTCGTTTGTTTATTTTGCTTAAGTGTTTTCTTTAAATAAATTAAGAAGATGAGCACTTTACCCGCTGCGCCTTGGTCCAATCCTTACGACGCCTATGACAGAACCACCCACCAAACAAGGACCAAGCAGTGGGGATTGGAGCACCGAGGAGAAGGATGGACGTGGGAGGCAGAACGATGTTTCTGGGAGAGAAAATTAAGGGAGCTACATGAGGCCGAGAGGCACCCCCAAAACATTTTTTTGGGGGGGCACACGGGGAGTTTGGCAGAGTCAGAGTGGAGACCTGAGCCAACTCCCCGTGCTTATTATGGGGAGCGACGGATCAAGCAAGCACCTTGTAACACAGAAATGCACACGGTGTCACCCATACGCACGCACAGTCCGGTGCGGCCAATAAGGGCTCCGCAGCGGTGCCGGGCGAGAGTTGGCCGGCAGCCAGGAAGAAGTGTGCCGGCACAACGGATCTGGTCTCAAGTGCGTCTCCTCGGCCCAGTTTACCTTGCGCCTGCTCTACGCACGGCAGCCCTCATTCCCCAGAACAGCCGAGTTCGCCCTGTGCCAGCGCTCTGCCCGTGCCGGGCTACAGTGACCATCCAGCCAGGACGGGTTGTGCAGGCCGTGCGCTCCAGACCTCCAGTGCATCTCCAAGACCCAGTGTACCCTGTTCCTGCTCCCTGTACTAGCCTGAAGGTGCGTGTTACTAGTCTGGCACCTCCTAGGCAAGCACCACGCATCAGGCCTCCAGCGACGCCTCTCAGCCCGGGGTCTCCAGCGACGCTCCTCAGCCCGGAGTCTCCAGCGACGCTCCTCAGCCCGGAGTCTCCAGCGACGCTCCTCGGCCCTGAGCCTCCAGCAACGCTCCTCAGCCAGGAGCCTCCAGCAACGCTCCTCGGCCCGGGGCCTCCAGCGACGCTCCCCGACCCGGGGCCTCCAGCGATGCTCCCCAGCCTAGAGTCTTCTGAACGGGAGCTACGCCCAGAGCCAGAGCCACCTCCGTAGTGGGAGGATTGGGAAGGGGGGGGTGTAGCACAGGGACCGTCATTAACGGTGGCCACCCTCCCTTTAAGTTTGGGGTTGTTTTTGTGGGGTTTTTGTTTGTGAGGTGCATTCGGGGTCTGCACCTTTGGGGGGGGGTACTGTCACGTCCTGACCAGTAAAAGGGGTTATTTGTCATTGTAGTTTGGTCAGGGCGTGGCAGGGGGTGTTTGTTTTGTGTGTTTCAGTGTTTTTGGGTTTAGGTTCTATGTTCTCTATTTCTGTGTTTATATCTAGTTTTCTATTTCTATGTTTGGTTTTGGCAATGACCTCCAATTAGAGGCAGCTGGTTGTCGTTGTCTCTAATTGGAGGCCATATTTAGTTGTGTTTGTTTCACTTGTGTTTTGTGGGTGGTTATTTTCTGTATAGCCTGGAAGCCTTATGGAACTGTTTTCGTTGTTTGTTTATTTTGTTTAAATGTTTTCTTTAAATAAATTAAGAAGATGAGCACTTTACCCGCTGCGCCTTGGTCCAATCCTTACGATGCCTATGACAGGGACACACTATTCAACAGCCAGTGAAATAGCATGGCGCGAAATACAAAACAGCAAAAATCTCATAATTTCATTTTCTCAAACAATCAACTATTTTACACCATTTTAAAGATAAACTTCTCGTTAATCTAACCACATTGTCCGATTTAAAAAAGGCTTTACGGCAAAAGCATAAAATTAGATTATGTTAGGACATAAACTTCACAAGAAAAACCACACAGCCATTTTCCAAGCAAGGACATGCATCACAAAAATAAAAAATTCAGCTAAAATATTCACTAACCTTTGATGATCTTCAACAGATGGCACTCATAGGACTTCATGTTATGATGTGATGTGATGTTCAGAAAATGTATTCCCACCAAAACCCTCTGGTGAATGTGCACATCAATTTACAAAAATACTCATCATAAACGTTGATAAAATTTACAACAGTTATTGAAAGAATTATAGATATACTTCTCCTTAACGCAACCGCTGTGTCAGATTTTAAAATAGCTTTATGGAGAAAGCACATTTTTCAATATTCTGAGTACATAGCTCGCCATCAAAGCAAGCTATACAGATACCCGCCAAGTTCTGGGGTCAACTAAACTCAGAATTAGTATTATAAATATTCTCTTACCTTTGCTGATCTTCGTCAGAATGCACTCCCAGGACTGCTACTTCCATAAGAAATGTTATTTTTGTTCGAAATACTCCATATTTATGTCCAAATACCTCCGTTTTGTTCGTGCGTTCAGATCACTATCCAAAGGCATAACGAGCGAGCGTAAATCCAGACACGTAAAGTCAAATAGTTCCATTACTGTTCGTAGAAACATGTCAAATGTTGTTTACAATCAATCCTTAGGGTCTTTTTAAGATAAAACGTCGATAATATTCCAACCGGACAATAGCGTATTCATTCAAGTAGAAAAGAAGGAACGGCACGCTCGCGGCCTCACGCATAACCAAGCCCTTTGTCCATAGGCAGTCCACTCATTGACTGAGCTACTATTCTCTGCCCAGTAACAGGAGAAGGAGGAAACAAGTTTCTAAAGGCTGTTGACAGCCAATGGGAGCCTTAGGAAGTGCAACGTGACCCCACAGACACTGTAGTTTCGATAGGGATTCAAAAGAACTACAATTCTCAGATTTCCCACTTCCTGGTTGGATTTTTCTCAGGTTTTTGCCTGCCATATGAGTTCTGTTATACTCAGACATCATTCAAACAGTTTTAGAAACTTCTGAGTGTTTTCTATCCAAATCTACTAATCATATGCAAACATTTGACTCTGGGCCCGAGTATTAGGCAGTTTACTCTGGGCACGCTTTTCATCCGAAAATGAAAATACTGCCCCCTATACCTTAAAAAGTTAATATGGGCCTGTATGTATTGACAGAACATTTCCAGGGCTTTAATATGGGCCAGTCTGTATAGGCAGAACATTTCCAGGGCTTTAATATGGGCCTGTCTGTATAGGTAGAACATTTACAGGGCTTTAATATGGGCCTGTCTGTGTAAGCAGAACATTTACAGGGCTTTAATATGGGCCAGTCTGTATGGGCAGAACATTTACAGGGCTTTAATATGGGCCTCTATGTATTAACAGAACTTAAACAAGACTTTAATGTGGGCCTGTCTGTATAAGCAGAACATTTACAGAGCTTTAAAATGGGCCTGTCTGTGTAAGCAGAACATTTACAAGGCTTTCCCCGATGATTCTCTTGGTCCGTTCAGGTAGTATTATAAGCTCTGTGAGCTATGGCTCTAAGGAGAACACTGTTCACTGTCAACAGATTGCACTTTATTGAACCAGAGCTTGTCAGCATTTTTGGAGAGCTGGTGAAGTATAATTGTGTGATCCTTTATAAAACAGTTTCTGGATGACAGAGACCAGAGGCGTCATTACTCTGGGTTTTATTGGGCTGTGAAGACATTCTCCTAGTGATAAATAACAGCTCTCTGCTGGGAGTCAAGGTAAAACACTGTGAAGACAGGACATTCTCCTAGTGATGAATAACAGCTCTCTGTTGGGAGTCAAGGTAAAACACTGTGAAGACAGGACATTCTCCTAGTGATGAATAACAGCTCTCTGTTGGGAGTCAAAGTAAAACACTGAAGACAGGACATTCTCCTAGTGATGAATAACAGTTGGGAGTCAACGTAAAAAACTGTGGAGACAGGACATTCTCCTAGTGATGAATAACAGCTCTCTGTTGGGAGTCAAAGTAAAACACTGTGAAGACAGGACATTCTCCTAGTGATGAATAACAGTTGGGAGTCAACGTAAAAAACTGTGGAGACAGGACATTCTCCTAGTGATGAATAACAGCTCTCTGTTGGGAGTCAAGGTAAAACACTGTGAAGACAGGACATTCTCCTAGTGATTAATAATCAATCAATCAAATGCATTTATAAAGCCCTTTTTACATCAGCAGATGCCACAAAGTGCTATACAGAAACCCAGACTAAACCCCAAACAGCAAGCAGTTGCAGATGTAGAAGGACGGTAGATAAGAAAAACTCCCTAGAAATTCAGGAACCTAGGAAGAAACCTAGAGAGGAACCAGGCTCTGAGGTGTGCCAGTCCTCTCTGCTGGCAGTCAAGGTAAAACTCACTGTGAACACAGGACATTCTCCTTGTGATGAATAACAGCAATCTGGTAAAAAACAGGTAAAACACACAAAACCTGCCCAGAGTGTGTCAAAACACACTTTGCTGATGAAATTTCTCTTATGTTAAAAAAATACATTTTACTAAGACAGATGATTCTTCATGTTCTGAATCCTTCAGTGGGGTATTTTTAGAACATATCATTAAAACCTGTTGGGGCTAGGGGGCAGTATTTGCACGGCCGGATAAAAAACGTACCCGATATAAACTGGTTACTACTCCTGCTCAGAAACGAGAATATGCATATAATTAGTAGATTTGGATAGAAAACACTCTAAAGTTTCTAAAACTGTTTGAATGGTGTCTGTGAGTATAACAGAACTCATATGGCAGGCCAAAACCTGAGAAGATTCCATACAGGAAGTGCCCTGTCTGACAATTTGTTCTCCTTCTGTGGCATCTGTATCGAAAATACAGCATCTCTGCTGTAACGTGAC
Source organism: Salmo trutta (assembly GCF_901001165.1). Classification (NCBI taxonomy): domain Eukaryota; kingdom Metazoa; phylum Chordata; class Actinopteri; order Salmoniformes; family Salmonidae; genus Salmo; species Salmo trutta. The sequence goes on from NC_042980.1 coordinate 50,268,849, forward strand.
ATTTTCTAAGGCTTCCATTGGCTCTCAGAAGGCGCCAGAAAGTGGAATGACGTCTCTCCAGTCTCTGGGCGAAAAACAGCATGAGATTTTGTGAGTGGTCAGGCTGAGAACAGTGACACTGGAGATGCGCGGTCATGTGAATTCTCAATTTTTTCTTTCAGCCTTTGAATAAATACAACGTCACCCGGTTGGAATATTATCGCTATTTTACGAGAAAAATAGCATAAAAATTGATTTTAAACAGCGTTTGACATGCTTCGAAGTACGGTAATGGAATATTTTGAATTTTTTTGTCACGAAATGCGCTCGCGCGTCACCCTTCAGATACTGACCTTAACGCATGAACAAAACGGAGGTATTTGAATATAACTATGGATTATTTCGAACCAAAACAACATTTGTTGTTGAAGTAGAAGTCCTGGGAGTGCATTCTGACGAAGAACAGCAAAGGTAATCCAATTTTTCTTATAGTAAATCTGACTTTTGTGAGGGCCAAACTTGGTGGGTGTCAAATTAGCTAGCCGTGATGGCCGGGCTATGTACTCAGAATATTGCAAAATGTGCTTTCGCCGAAAAGCTATTTTAAAATCGGACATAGCGATTGCATAAAGGAGTTCTGTATCTATAATTCTTAAAATAATTGTTATGTATTTTGTGAACGTTAATCGTGAGTAATTTAGTGAATTCGGTATTGTGTTCCGCTAGCGGAACGTCTAGATGTAAGAGGTTATTAATCTAACCACATTGTCCGATTTCAAAAAGGCTTTACAGCGAAAGCAAAACATTAGATTATGTCAGGAGAGTACCCTGCCAAAAATAATCACACAGCCATTTTCAAAGCAAGCATATATGTCACAAAAACCCAAACCACAGCTAAATGCAGCACTAACCTTTGATGATCTTCATCAGATGACACTCCTAGGACATTATGTTATACAATACATGCATGTTTTGTTCAATCAAGTTCATATTTATATAAAAAAACTGCTTTTTACATTAGCATGTGACGTTCAGAACTAGCATACCCACCGAAACTTCCGGTGAATTTACTAAATTACTCACGATAAACGTTCACAAAAAACATAACAATTATATTAAGAATTATAGATACAGAACTCCTTTATGCAATCGCTATGTCCGATTTTAAAATAGCTTTTTGGTGAAAGCACATTTTGCAATATTCTGAGTAGATAGCTTGCCATCACGGGACAGCTATTTTGTCACCCACCAAGTTTGGCCCTCACCAAACTCAGATTTACTATAATAAAAATTGGATTACCTTTGCTGTTCTTCGTCAGAATGCACTCCCGGGACTTCTACTTCAATAACAAATGTTGGTTTGGTTCCAAATAATCCATAGTTATATCCAAATAGCGGCGTTTTGTTGTGCGTTCAAGACACTATCCGAAGGGTGACGAAGGGTCACGCGCCCGACACGTTTCGTGACAAAAAAATTCAAAATATTCCATTACCGTACTTCGAAGCATGTCAACCGCTGTTTAAAATCAATTTTTATGCAATTTTTCTCGTAAAAAAGCGATAATATTCCGACCGGGAGTCGTTGTTTTCATTTAAAGACAAAAAATAAAACATGGTGTTGGCTCGTGCACGCGCCTCCAGTCTCATTGTTCTCTGATCGACCACTATCCAAAATGCGCTACTGTTTTTCAGCAATGGGCTCCAAAGTCATCATTCACCTTTCTGCCGCCTTCTGAGAGCCTATGGGAGCCGTAGGAAGTGTCACGTTACAGCAGAGATCCTCAGTTTTCAATAAAGAGAGTGTAGAAGGCCAAGAAATGGTCAGAGAGGGCACTTCCTGTAAGGAATCTTCTCAGGTTTTGGCCTGCCAAATGAGTTCTGTTATACTCACAGACACCATTCAAACAGTTTAGAAACTTTGGAGTGTTTTCTATCCAAAGCTAATAATTATATGCATATTCTAGTTTCTGGGCAGGAGTAATAATCAGATTAAATCGGGTACGTTTTTTATCCGGCCGTGAAAATACTGCCCCATATCCATAACAGGTTAAATTAATAAAGAAGATGAGTATACACGTTCCCGCTGCACCTTGGTCCAATCCTTACGACGCCCGTGACACTCTCAGAGGACCTGAGCCCTAGGACCATGCATCAGGACTACCTGGCCTGATGACTCCTTGCTGTCCCCAGTCCACCTGGTCGTGCTGCTGCTCCAGTTTCAACTGTTCTGCCTGTGGCTATGGAACCCTGACCTGTTCACCGGACGTGCTTCTTGTCCCAGACCTGCTGTTTTCAACTCTCTAGAGACAGCAGAAGCAGTAGAGATACTCTGAATGATCGGCTACGAAAAGCCAACTGACATTTACTCCTGAGGTGCTGACCTGTTGTACACTCTACAACCACAGTGATAATTATTATTTGACCCTGCTGGTCATCTATGAGCATTTGAAAATCTTGGCCATGTTCTGTTTTAATCTCCACCCGACACAGCAAGAAGAGGACTGGCCACCCCTCATATCCTGCTTCCTCCCTAGGTTTCTTCCTAGGTTCTTGCCTTTCTAGGGAGTTTTTCCTAGCCACTGAGCTTCTACACCTGCGTTGCTTGCTGTTTGGGGTTTTAGCCTGGGTTTCTGTACAGCACTTTGTGACATCAGCTGATGTAAGAAGGGCTTTATAAATACATTTAATTGATTGATTGACTGATTATGGGCCCTTCCCAACAATGCAGAGAGAAAAATAGACAAAAAGAATAGAAAGATAATAACACAAGGAATAAATACACAATGAGGAATGATGAAGTCGGAAGTTTACATATACTTAGGTTGGAGTCATTAAAACTCGTTTTTCAACCACTCCACAAATTTCTTGTTAACAAACTATAGTTTTGGCAAGTCGGTTAGGACATCTACTTTGTGCATGACACAGATCATTTTTACAACAATTGTATACAGGCAGATTATTCCGCTTATAATTCACTGTATCACAATTCCAGTGGGTCAGAAGTTTACATACACTAAGTTGACTGTGCCTTTAATAAACAGTTTGGAAAATTCCAGAGAATTATGTCATAGTTTTAGAAGATTCTGATAGGCAAATTGACATCATTTAAGTCAACTGGAGGTGTATCTGTGGATATATTTCAAGGCCTACCTTCAAACTCCATGCCTCTTTGTGTGACATCATGGGAAAATCAAAAGAAATCAACCAAGACCTCAGAAAAAATGTTGTAGACCTCCACAAGTCTGGTGCATCCTTGAGAGCAATTTCCAAACACCTGAAGGTACCATGTTTATCTGTACAAACAATAGTACACAAGTTTAAACACCATGGAATCAAGCAGCCGTCATACCGCTCAGGAAGGAGACGCATTCTGTCTCCTAGAGACGAATGTACTTTGGTGCGAAAAGTGCAAATCAATCCCAGAACAACAGCATAGGACCATGTGAAGATGCTGGAGGAAACGGGCACAAAAGTATCTATATCCACAGTAAAACAAGTCTTTTTCGACATAACCTGAAAGGCTACTCAGCAAGGAAGAAGCCACTGCTCCAAAACCGCCATAAAAAAGCCAGACTACGGTTTGCAATTGCAAATCGGGACAAAGATCGTACTTTTTGGAGAAATGTCCTATGATCTGATGAAACAAACAGAGAACTATTTGGCCATAATGAACATCTTTATGTTTGGAGGAAAAAGGGGGAGGCTTGCAAGCCGAAGAACACCATCCCAACCGCGAAGCACGGGGGTGGCTGCATCATTTTGTGGGGGTGCTTTGCTGCAGGAGGGACTGGTGCACTTCATAAAATAGATGGCATCATGAGGAAAGAAAGTTTTGTGGATATATTGAAGCAACATCTCAAGACATCAGTCAGGAAGTTAAAGCTTGGTCGCAAATTGGTCTTCCAAATGGACAATGACCCCAAGCATACTTCCAAAGTTGTGGCAAAATGGCTTAAGGACAACAAGGTCAAGGTATTGGAGTGGCCATCACAAAGCCCTGACTTCAATCCTATAGAAAATTTGTCGGCAGAACTGAAAAAGTGTGTGCGAGCAAGGAGGCCTACAAACCTGACTCAGTTATACAGCACTGTCAGGAGGAATGGGACAAAATTCACCCAACTTATTGTGGGAAGATTGTGGAAGGCTACCTGAAATGTTTGACCCAAGTTAAACAATTTAAAGGCAATGCTACCAAATGCTAATTGAGTGTATGTAAACTTCTGACCCAGTGGGAATGTGATGAAAGAAATAAAAGCTGAAATAAATCACTCTCTCTACTATTATTCTGAAATTTCACATTCTTTAAATAAAGTGTTGATCCTAACTGACCTAAGACATGGAATGTTTATTAGGATTAAATGTCAAGAATTGTGAAAAACTGAGTTTAAATGTATTTGGCTAGGTCAGATTCCATAACCTAATGCATCCGATAAGAAACACCAAGCTCTGTTGACAGAGCGGTGCTGCTTCTCACAGAGACTTTTGAGGATATGACATTGATTTGACGTCTTCTGCAAAGTTGTTTCAGAGCGTCTCATAAAGCAAAATGAACATGACATGAGCTGAATTAAATGCAAAAGGTTTAGAAAATTAAAGCTTGAGGTATGCTCAGTGCTCTGTTGACATTTCACAGAGATACGCTTGCTTTTCTGAAAAATCTTTGAAAAAGAACAGGAGTTTCGCATTAATATGAAAACCATATACTAAAATGTGACCGACCGGCTCAATTCGGTGTTATGTGACACCGTGCGCATTTCTGCGTTACAAGGTGCTTGCTTGATCCGTCGCTCCCCATAATAAGCACGGGGATTTGGCTCAGGTCTCCACTCTGACTCTGCCAAACTCCCTGTGTGCCCCCCCCAAAAAAATGTTTTGGGGGTGCCTCTCGGCCTCATGTAGCTCCCTTAATTTTCTCTCCCAGAAACGTTGTTCTGCCTCCCACGTCCATCCTTCTCCTCGGTGCTCCAATCCCTGCTGCTTGGTCCTTGTTTGGTGGGTGGTTCTGTCATAGACGTCGTAAGGATTGGAACAAGGCGCAGCAGGTAAAGTGCTCATCTTCTTAATTTATTTAAACACTTAAGCAAAATAAACAAACGACAAAAACGGTTCCATAAGGCTCCCAGGCTATACAGAAAATAACCACCCACAAAACACAAGTGAAACAAACACAACTAAATATGGCCTCCAATTAGAGACAACGACAAGCAGCTGCCTCTAATTGGAGGTCATTGCCAAAACCAAACATAGAAATAGAAAACTAGATATAAACACAGAAATAGAGAACATAGAACCTAAACCCAAAAACACTGAAACACACAAAACAAACACCCCCTGCCACGCCCTGACCAAACTAAAATGACAAATAACCCCTTTTACTGGTCAGGACGTGACAGTCCCGCAGGTGGGACGCTAGCGTCCCACATAGCCCTGAGAAGTTAAAGCCCTATAAATGTTCTTTCTATACAGACAGGCCCATATTAAAGCCTTGGAAATGTTCTGCCCATACAGACAGGCCCATATTTGTGACTGATTTGGTGTTATGTAGCAGAATTTGAAATTTTGTTTTTTACATTGGATAAAAGTAGAGACTCAGAGCTAGAAAATGGTATATCATACACTACAGTTGAGAAACAATGGGAAAGTAATTATGCTTTGAAAGTTGATAAACTTGTAATCTCACTTTTGAAAAAATGGCCCTTGAATGTTTTGGTACACTTCCTGGGGAGCTCTTCTTTGTTTACACCCATTCAGCATCGTTCACACCATCTTAAGCTTTAGCCCCACCCATCTCTTTAAGGATTCACATGTGAGGCCATGTACTAAACAACCAAAGATTTTTTACCAATGTTTACTGACACCGGCCATGTTCAATGGGTGTTGAGCGTTCGTAAATTTGTCAGTTATTCTGCACTCTCAAACGAGAGTGCTCTAAAATCTGAGCGAATTTACCAGCTACATCTATCGACAGTTGTCACAGTGACATAATGAAAATTATATTGAAATGGTAACTTGCATAGTGGAGTCTTTTGTTTAGACATGTAGCTAGCTAGCTAAACAATTAACCATAATCCCAACTCATAACGTTACTTCCAATGAGCCAAGACCAGCTCAGTTTATCCCTACCATTGTGACAATGAGTCATCATAATACTGCATCAAATGTACATTATCCTAGGGACATTGGCAGACACAATGTAAGTAACTTAATTTATGTCCCCCTAATTGGCCTGAATACCTCTGTTTATCCTACAGCTACTGTATGCAGTAATCATGAGCCTATGAACCAGAGTTACACTGTTAGCACTGAGGCGGTGTGCCCGAGTAGGAAGACCACTGTGTGCAACTCACCCTGCACTATCAGCTCCAATATAAATAACATGAGCAAGTCTACTTCTGATAAGCTTACCAGTAAAGTTTTAAAAATAATCAAGTAACCCAGAGAAGTGCTAAAAATAGCCATTCATTAACATATGCAGTCTGAGAAATAAGGTCCATGAGGTCAATAACTTGCTTGTAACAGATATTCTTTCTCTGAAACTCACTTAGATAATACATTTGATGATACAGTGGTAGAAATACATGGTTATAACATCTACCGAAAATACAGAAATGCCAACGGGGGCGGTGTTGCGGTCTATATTCAGAACCACATTCCTGTAAAGCTTAGAGACGATCTCTTTTTAACCTGTTTGGGATAGGGGGCAGTATTTTCACGGCCGGATAAAAAACGTACCCGATTTAATCTGGTTACTACTCCTAGATGGATCCACCAGTCCAGATAACAACACTAACTACAGCCATGTCCACTAGATGGATCCACCAGTCCAGATAACAACACTAACTACATCACTAGATGGATCCACCAGTCCAGATAACAACACTAACTACAGCCATGTCCACTAGATGAATCCACCAGTCCAGAGGACAACACTAACTACAGCCATGTCCACTAGATGAATCCACCAGTCCAGATAACAACACTAACTACACCACTAGATGGATCCACCAGTCCAGATAACAACACTACCTAAAGGCATGTCCACTAGATGAATCCACCAGTCCAGATGACTACACTAACTACACCACTAGATAGATCCACCAGTCCAGATAACAACACTAACTACAGCCATGTCCACTAGATGAATCCACCAGTCCAGATAACAACACTAACTACACCACTAGATGGATCCACCAGTCCAGATAACAACACTAACTACAGCCATGTCCACTAGATGAATCCACCAGTCCAGATAACAACACTAACTACAGCCATGTCCACTAGATGGATCCACCAATCCAGATGACTACACTAACTACACCACTAGATGGATCCACCAGTCCAGATAACAACACTAACTACACCACTAGATGGATCCACCAGTCCAGATTACAACACTAACTACAGCCATGTCCACTAGATGGATCCACCAGTCCAGATAACATGGATAAAATAAGATGGATGGACGCTTCTCCCTCTGTCACGGATGTCATGGTTGCCCTTAGTTTGAAGATGTTATCCGGAGACAGGATTTAGAACCCAGACCGTAACAGAACATTATAACAGAACCCAGGCTGTAACAGAACCCAGGCTATAACAGAACTCAGACTATAACAGAGCATTATAACAGAACCCAGGATATATAATAGAACCCAGACTATAACAGAACATTAGAACAGAACCCAGGATACAGCAGAACCCATACTATAACAGAACCCAGGCTGTCACAGAACCCAGGCTATAAGAGAACACTTTAACAGCACCTAAGTTGTGACAGAATACTATATCAGAACCCAGGCTATAACAGAACATTATAACAGAACCCAGGATATAACATAACATTATATCAGAACCCAGGCTGTAACAGAACCCAGGTTATAACAGAACTCAGACTATAACAGAACATTATAACATAACCCACGATATATAATAGAACCCAGACTATAACAGAACATTATAACAGAACCCAGGATACAACAGAACCCAGACTATAACAGAACCCAGTCTATAACAGAACCCAGGCTATAACAGAACACTATAACAGCACCTAGTTTATAACAGAACAGTATAACAGAACCCAGGCTATAACATAACATTATAACAGAACCCAGGCTATAACATTATATCAGAACCCAGGCTATAACATTATATCAGAACCCAGGCTATAACAGAACCCAGGTTATAACAAAACCTTAATTAGTTGAGCTCTGACCACCATAGTGCTAAATGAAAAGCAGATAAGATGTTATTAAGGCAGAGGACCACTCCTGAGACCCAGCTCTTTAAATAGAGCATTACACTAGAAACTTCATTTCCTACGCACAATTGAACTCATTCCCACGAGGGAGAAGAGATTTAGGATCAACAGAATGGATTGGAGTTGAAATTGCATTTAATAAAAGCGAAGTTAAGACACAACTTGATTAATAAAGTATAATGGAGTCTGTAGGGAAATGTAAGGGACTGGTTTCATATGTGGGGTATAACCGCTTAAACACAGTTCATCTCTGTTTTAGTCTCCGTTAGAACATCTCTGTCATGTTTTTGTTTCTGAGATAGTGAAGTTGGACGGACCAGCCTTGATCCTCTTATGGAGCAGAGATACAGAGACATCAACAATAACAACAGCACCTATACAGGATCACATAATTCGACTCTCTTTGCTTAGTGAACACCACAACCATCAGGAACAGCATTACATCATACAACTGTACTCCCAGCTCTTCCTTTGGAGTGATAGAACGCAGTGTCCACTATAGGTATAATGCCGGGAGTCACTTGTGGGTTTAACAGAAATAACGCAGTTCCACATGCGACACCACCGCTAGCGCGGATCTGATAGAATCTAGCCTTTTCTCTATGTGGTGATAGAACCCAGTCTGTTGCTGGTGATAGAACCCAGTCTGTTGCTGGTGGTGATAGAACCCAGTCTGTTGCTGGTGGTGATAGAACCCAGTCTGTTGCTGGTGGTGATAGAATCCAGTCTGTTGCTGGTGGTGATAGAACCCAGTCTGTTGCTGGTGGTGATAGAACCCAGTCTGTTGCTGGGGGTGATAGAATCCAGTCTGTTACTGGTGGTGGTAGAACCCAGTCTGTTGCTGCTGGTGGTAGAACCCAGTCTGTTGCTGGTTGTGGTAGAACCCAGTCTGTTGCTGGTGGTGATAGAACCCAGTCTGTTGCTGGTCATAGAACCCAGTCTGTTGCTGGTGGTGATAGAACCCAGTCTGTTGCTGGTGGTAGAATCCAGTCTGTTGCTGGTGGTGATAGAACCCAGTCTGTTGCTGGTGGTGATAGAACCCAGTCTGTTGCTGGTGGTGATAGAACCCAGTCTGTTGCTGGTGGTGATAGAACCCAGTCTGTTGCTGGTGGTGATAGAACCCAGTCTGTTGCTGGTGGTGGTAGAACCCAGTCTGTTGCTGCTGGTGATAGAACCCAGTCTGTTGCTGCTGGTGATAGAACCCAGTCTGTTGCTGCTGGTGATAGAACCCAGTCTGTTGCTGGTGGTGATAGAACCCAGTCTGTTGCTGGTGGTGATAGAACCCAGTCTGTTGCTGGTGGTGATAGAACCCAGTCTGTTGCTGGTGGTGATAGAATCCAGTCTGTTACTGGTGGTGGTAGAACCCAGTCTGTTGCTGGTGGTGATAGAACCCAGTCTGTTGCTGGTGGTGATAGAACCCAGTCTGTTGTTGTTGGTGGTAGAACCCAGTATTTCCCTACGTGGTGAACACCAGAACTCCATAGAGTGAGATGAAGATCTCGGCTCTCTGTATTGTCACACTGAGCATCTGACACTAGCTGACTGACTAAATTACTAAATCCAGGTGTACCTTAAAAACATTGGCTCACAGCCCACATTACTTAATGTGTCAACTAATATTAGCACTGTTTTCAGACACATTTCTCAAATTGTCTTGTTCTTCTACTGTCTTTTTTGTATTATAAATCAGATTCTCAGATGTCAGGGAAACAAAGGCCAAAATATTATTTATGAATTATGAAAAGATGTTCAATTCCTCGTCATGGATCAAGATAGGAACCTGATCAATTAACAACATTATGCACGGTTCATATTCCAGATTAAATATGAGAGATATAGAATAACTATGCTGAAACAGAATAACACCAGTACATAACTATCAGCCCTATCAGAGGTCCATCTCCATTTTCATGCAGATTAATGAACCTTTGAAGTCAGTGAGACGTAGAGGTTTCTCTCTATGGCTTCTCTAGATTAATAAAGTGAGACGGGGTCTCCAGATTAACAATGGTTTCTCTAGATTAATGTTATGAGACCGATTTCACTTTAGATTAACAAAGATGTTTCTGTAGATTAATGAAGCAAAGAATGCTAAACATGATTACAGCAGAGTTGAACTACTACACCCATACTCCAACCTTGATTCCACCCTCCCATCCCAGCCCAGATTCCACCCTATCTATCCCTCCCATCCCAGCCCAGATTCCACCCTATCCATCCCTCCCATCCCAGCCCTGATTCCTCCTTTCCCAGCCCATATTCCACCCTATCCATCCCCCCATCCCAGCCCATATTCCACCCTATCCATCCCCCCATCCCAGCCCAGATTCCACCCTATCTATCCCTCCCATCCCAGCCCAGATTCTACCTTATCCATCCCTCCCATCCAAGCCCAGATTCTACCCTATCCACCCCTCTCACCCCAGCCCAGATTCCATCCATCTCAGCCCAGATTCCACCCTTCCCAGCCCTGATTCCACCCTATCCACCCACCCAGATTCCACCCTATCCATTCCACCCCTGATTCCACCCATCCCAGCCCAGATTCCTCCCTTCCCAGCCCAGATTCCACCCTATCTATCCCTTCCATCCCGACACAGATTCCACCCATCCCAGCCTAGATTCCACCCATCCCAGCCCTGATTCCTCCCTTCCCAGCCCAGATTCCACCCATCCCAGCCTAGATTCCACCCATCCCAGCCCTGATTCCACCCATCCCAGCCAAGATTCCAGCCCTTCTGATTTGCTGTTATTCACCATTGATTTATACCATGAGAGCCCTAATAGGATATCCTAAGACCATTTCAGCACAACCAACCAGAGTAGAGCTAGCTGTCTATAGAACCCTCCAGACATGGACCCACCCAGCAAATGAGAAAACCCTGCAGCTGGACTCTTCACCATGTTTCTGAGTGATGTAACTGATGCCCTGCACAAAACAGAATAAATCAGGGATTGTCAATTAGTGGTCATATTCCACTGGACCTGGTGATGCTGAGGACAGTGCTATATAGTCTTGCTGTGGTAAAAGACTAGGTGCTACAGTAGATTGTAGTGGAATATTCTAATCAAGTGAGAGAGACTGTCCTTTCTTCAAACAATCATCTTTATTCAATATTGATTAATTACTGCAATAATGAGGCTGGTCGACCCCACACCCTTGAGTGTTGGACCGAGTAACCTAACCTTTACACAAATGCAGAGTACTATGTATAGCTGACACTAAAAATGCTTGGTCATGATTGGTTCCACCCATCCCATACAGTTTGGGGCATCATAAGCCACTCTGGGTTCATCCGGTCGTTATCTGCACGGGGTTGTTGTCTTAACCCCACCCTGGTTTAGTTTCCCAGATGCAAGGATGATTTTGAGACAATGAGGGATTGTTCTACTCCTAGACTATCCCTAGTAAAACACATTCTTGTCTATATAATGCAGTCTTTAACTAATTTGTCAGCTCAACCCATCTCTGGTGACCATACGCCCAGATTATCTGAAGGGAACTAGATTGGAGACCATAAAAACACAGACACTAGCAGCACAGAAATGTTTTACTATTAGTTAAATATGAATTGTTAACCATTAATATCAAATAAATCAAGTAAATACGTAATTTCTCTCACAATATACCAACATCTTCTAAGCTGTTCTAATTCTCTAGGAACAGCACAGCAGAGAGAGCAGCCATTTCAGGACGTGTATCAGTATCAGGGCCTTATTTCAAGGCCTCTCTGCTTCTAACTATTAAACCCTGTCGGATGTGTTAAAGGGAGTTTATGTCTTGCTAGAGTTCTGACCTTGTAAGTTAGACTCTTAGAAAAAAAGACTTCCTAAAGGGTCCTTCGGCTGTTCCCATAGGACAACCCTTTTTGGTTCCAGGTTGAACCCTTTTTGGTTCTAGGTAAAACCTTTTTGGGCTCCATGTAAAAACCTCTGTGGAAAGGGTTCTACATGGAACCCTAAAGAGTTCTATCTGGAACCTAAAGGGTTCTGCCTGGAACCAAAAATTGTTCTTTAAAGGGTTATTCTATGGGGCCAGCCAAAGAACCCTATTAGGTTCTAGATAGCACCTTTTTTTGTAAACTACACTTCTTACCTTGTAAGCTAGACTTCTTACCTTGTAAGTCAGACTTCTTACCTTGTAAGCTAGACTTCTTACCTTGTAAGTCAGACTTCTTACCTTGTAAGCTAGACTTCTTACCTTGTAAGTCAGAGTTCTTACCTTGTAAGCTAGACTTCTTACCTTGAGTTGGAGCATGTCCTGAACGTTACAGGATACATCCTAACAGGGGAGGGGGAGGGGCCAGCACTGAAACAAGAATACACAAAGAATGGTTAATGTTCTTTAATCTTGAATATCTTTTAGTTATCAATCTTTCAAAAGAATTTGCAAGATAGATTTTTTGACCAGGTAGACAGGCATAAATAACTTTATTGCCTATTTGCCTATTCTCCTTTATGGAAACTGAAGGGAGAGAAATTCAACCTGCATAATAATTGCACGTATATTCACAACAAATGTTTTTTTTCATCAGATAACACCACATACCTGGATATCTCTCAAGAACATGTCAACTTCCAGACTTGGTGCTGAGTTCAGTGATATATGGCAGTATTTCTGGAAAGTACTCTCTCTAGCTCTGTTTGGAGTTAGGGTTAGATCCTATTATCCTTTATAAGTTGTATCTGAAGAGCATTGCCATGCCTCCTTGAGGTATGTTATCTCCATGACAAATACTCTGTCACTTCCTGATAATCTGCGCCAAGTGAGGACCCTGGGTAATGGACGTTAGCAGGTGCTGCTAGCTCGATGACATCAAAGGGGACAAAGCCAAGACAAGAATTATAATGAATTTCAATTACTGGATTATTAGAGCTAATGAGAAAAGACAAGGTCCTCCATTGCTGGGTGGAGTTGAGAGGCAGTAAGTGAATTTACATCAGCTGGAGTTAGGAGGCAGTAAGTGAATTTACATCAGCTGGAGTTGGGAGGCAGTAAGTGAATGTACATCAGCTGGTGTTGGGAGGCAGTAAGTGAATTTACATCAGCTGTAGTTGGGAGGCAGTAAATTAATTTACATCAGCTGGAGTTGGGATCAGCGCTTAATTTGAGTCGGATCCTGCCGGAATAGGATCCGGCACCTCTCAGATTTGACTTTGTTTGTTCCAGCACCTATTTTCACGGATCCAGTATGTCTCATGGTATGATTTACTAATTGTTTCACTGTGGACATTCTAATAAAAGCGATCCACATTAAATAAAATTGGCTCCCGAGTGGCGTAGCGGTCTAAGGTACTGCATCTCAGTGCTAGAGGTGTCATTATAGGCCCTGGTTTGATTCCAGGCTGTATCACAACCGGCCGTGATTGGCCAGAGGGCGGCACACAATTGGCCCAGCATCGTCCGGGTTAGGGTTTGGCCGGGGTAGGCTGTCATTGTAAATAAAAATGTATTCTTAACTGACTTGCCTAGTTTAATAAAGGTTAAATAAAACATCCCCCCCTTGAAGAACATCATGTAAAAGCACGGTGATCCTTCTATTATAAGGGCACAAGGGGAGACCTAAATGCAGACACAGGAAGCAGATGGTAGAGCTCCAATATTTATTATAACAAAAGGGGTAGACAAAAGGCAGGTCAGGGACAGGCGAGAGTTCATAAACCAGGTCAGAGTCCAAACAGCACCAGGCGATAGGCAGGCTCGAGGTCAGGACAGGCAGGGTTTCAGTGATCAGGTCCGAGTCCAAACAGTACAAGTGGATAGGCAGGTTCGAGGTCAGAACAGGCAGAGTGATCAGGCAGGTGTGTTCGGCGTTAGGACAGGCAAGGGTCAAAACCAGGAGGGCTAGGAAAATACAGAGACGGGGAAAAATAGGAGCTAGGAAAAACACTGGAGGCACTGAAGGACGTGTTCTTGGGCAGACCGGGAAAAAAACAAGATGTCGTCAAGGTAGACGAACACAAAACGGGTTAGCATGTCCCGGTGCACATTGTTTACTAGATCCTGGAAGACAGCGGAGGCGTTGGTAAGTCCAAATGGCATGACCTGGTACTCATAATGTCCGCTGGCTGTGTTAAATACTGTCTTCCACTCATCTCCTTCGTATATCCGAACCAGGTTGTAGGAGTTCCGAAAGTCCAGCTTGGAAAAAATGGTGGCCCCCTGGAGAGGTTTGAAAGCCGAGGAGAGGAGTGGTGGGGGTAACAATTTTTGATCGTTATGTCATTCAGATCCTGGTAGTCAATGCACGGACGCAGGGTCTTGTCCTTCTTCTCCACAAAGAAAAACCCTGCACCAGCAGGAGATGCAGACGGATGGATGCCTCCAGTAGCCAGAGACTCCTCTATGTGCTCCTCCATGGCCTTGGTCTCCTGGCCGGATAGAAAATATAGCCGACCAAGAGGTGGTGTGGTGCCTGGTAGGAGATCAATGGCACAATCATAAGGACGGTGCGGGGGAAGAGAAGTAGCACATGCCTTACTGAAGACCTCCAGGAGGTCATAGTACTCAGTGGGAATGGTAAAGACATCTGAGGCTTTGCTTACTTCCTGAGGGGGACGTCTCAAGGACGGCTGTGCCGCTTTAAGGCACTGAGAATGACAAAACGGGCTCCAACCCAGGATGGAGCTCGGGGTCCAGTCAATAACAGGTTTGTTTTTCTGGAGCCAAGAAAATCCCAAAACCACAGGAACATGGGGGGAATCGATGAGGAGGAACTGTATGGTCTCACTGTGGTTTCCTGGTACACGTATATGAACAGGCACTTTGCTATGGGTGACTCTTCCAATTGAGTGGCCATCCAGTGCCCTAGCATCCATGGGGACAGAGAGAAATTGAGTGGGAATACCTCATTCAGAAACCATGGTAGCATCCATAAAACTTTCATCAGCACCAGAGTCAACGAGCACCCGAGAGACTTGGACTGGTCTCCCCACAGCAGAATCATAAAAAAAGGTGTGCGGGTGAGGGAAATTAGGGGACTCCCAGTCTGGCTCACCAGAGTACTTGTACCCACTAAAGAAAAGGGTTTCTTACAGGGCAAGTGGCTACATAATGTCCCACCCCTCCACAATGCAGACAACAGTTAGAATTCAGCCTACGTGAGCATTCCCCAACCGATAACCTAGCTCTTCCCAGTTGCATGGGCTCAGGAGTATCCCAAATACCCGTCACCAATGAGGGAACCTTGGGTGTTTTCGGCTCTCCTCGGAAATACACACTTCGAGGATTTTCGGATTCCTTAGGACGTGCACCAGCATCAGCAGACGAACGAGTGCTCCCGTGACCCAACCTCCTCTCACACCTGCGTTCTTGTAGGCACCCATCAATCCTAATTTCCAGGGCGATGAGGGAAACGAGGTCCTGTGGTATTTCCCGAGCTGCAAGCTCGTCCTTCATCCCCTCCGACAGCCCATGGAGGAAGGTGTCAAACAGAGCCTCCAGATTCCAGGAACTCTTGGCGGCCAATGTGTGAAAATATACTGCGTAGTCTGCCACACTACGGGAGTTCTGATGTACCTGCAGTAGTTTTCGAGCTGCCTCTCTCCCGGGCACCGGAGATTTGAAAACCTTCCTCACTTCTGCCATGAATTCCTCCAGTCTATGGCACACCGTGGATTGCTGCTCCCACACAGCCGTTGCCCAGGAGAGCGCCCTTCCGGACATTAGCGTGATTAACACCGCTATCTTCGATCAGTCCAACGGGAACGAAGAGGGCTGGAGTTCAAAAATGAGGGAGCATTGGGAAAGGAACGCCCGGCAGGTACCAGGATCGCCTGCATAACATTCCGGAGAAGGTAAGCAGGGTTCTCGGGGAGCCAGGGTAGGTTGAACAAATCCACTAGTAGTAGAAAGGTTACTGGGTGGATGGGAGGTCTCAGATGTGACATGCTGCCTATGAGCTAATTCACAGATTTGATCCATTATAGCCTTGAACCCTTCCAAAAGGTCCCGCAGTAGCTCCTCATGCCTCCCAATGGTGGCTCCCTGGAGGGAGACAACATAACAGAGCTGGTCCAAGTCTGCTGGGTCTGTCATGGCCAGTTCGTACTATAAGGGGTACAAGGTGAGACCCAAATGCAGACACAGGAGGCAGATGGTAGAGCTCTGATATTGGCTCAGTTGGTAGAGCATGGTGTGTGCAACGCCAGCATGGTGTGTGCAACGCCAGCATGGTGTGTGCAACGCCAGGGTTGTGGGTTCGATTCCCACGGGGGGCAAGTACAAAAAATTAAATAAATAAATAATGCATGAAATGAAATGTATGCATTCACTACTGTAAGTTGCTCTGGATAAGAGTGTCTGCTAAATGACTAAAATGTAAATGTAAAATGTTATTAAAACAAAATGGGTAGGCAAAAGGCAGGTCTGGGACAGGCGAGAGTTCATAAACCAGGTCAGAGTACAAAAAGTACAAGGGGATAGGCAGGCTCGAGGTCAGAACAGGTGGGTTTGGCGTCAGGACAGGCAAAGGTCAAAACCAGGAGGGCTAGGAAAAAACAGAGACTGGGAAAAACAGGAACTAGGAAAAACGCTGGTTGACTTGGCAAAACTAGACGAACTGGCACAGAGAGACAGGAAACAGCGATAAATACACCTTGGATAATAAGTGACACCTGGAGGGGGTGGAGACAAGGACAGGTGAAACAGATCAGGGCGTGACCTCTACACTACCGTTCAAAAGTTTGGGGTCACTAAGAAATGTCCTTGTTTTTGAAAGAAAAGCTCATTTTTTGGCCATTAAAATAACATCAAATTGATCAGAAATACAGTGTAGACATTGTTAATGTCGTAAATGACTATTGTAGCTGGAAACGGCAGATTTTTTATGGAATATCTACAAATACGTACAGAAGCCCATTATCAGTAACCATCACTCCTGTGTTCCAATGGCACGTTGTGATAGCTAATCCAAGTTTATCATATTAAAAGGCTAATTGATCATTGGAAAACCCTTTTTCAATTATGTTAGCACAGCTGAAAACTGCTGTCCTGATTAAAGAAGCAATAAAATTGGCCTTCTTTAGACTAGTTGAGTATCTGGAGCGTCAGCATTTGTGGGTTCGATTACAGGCTCAAAATGGCCAGAAACAAAGACCTTTCTTCTGAAACTCATCAGTCAATTCTTGTTCTGAGAAATGAAGGTTATTCTATTTGAGAAATTGCCAAGAAACTGAAAATCTAGTACAACAAAGTGTACTACTCCCTTCACAGAACAGCGCAAACTGTCTCTAACCAGAATAGAATGAGGAGTGGGAGGCCCCGGTGCACAACTGAGCAAGAGGACAAGTACATTAGAGTGTCTAGTTTGAGAAACAGACACCTCACAAGTCCTCAACTGGCAGCTTCATTAAATAGCACCCGCAAAACACCAGTCTCAACGTCAACAGTGAAGCGGTGACTCCGGGAAGCTGGCCTTCTAGGCAGAGTTGCATAGAAAAAGCCATATCTCAGACTGGCCAATATCTGGACTGGTGGATCCATCTAGTGGTGTATTTAGTGTTGTTATCTGGACTGGGGGATCCATCTAGTGGTGTAGTTAGTGTTATTATCTGGACTGGTGGATCCATCTAGTGGTGTAGTTAGTGTTGTTATCTGGACTGATGGATCCATCTAGTGGCCATGCCTTTAGGTAGTGTTGTTATCTGGACTGGTGGATTCATCTAGTGGACATGCCATTAGGTAGTGTTGTTATCTGGACTGGTGGATCCATCTAGTGGTGTAGTTTGTGTTGTTATCTGGACTGGTGGATTCATCTAGTGGACATGGCTGTAGTTAGTGTTGTTATCTGGACTGGTGGATCCATCTAGTGATGTAGTTAGTTTGTTATCTGGACTGGTGGCTTCATCTAGTGGACATGGCTGTAGTTAGTGTTGTTATCTGGACTGGTGGATCCATCTGGTGGACATGGCTGTAGTTAGTGTTGTTATCTGGACTGCTGGATTCATCTAGTGGTGTAGTTAGTGTTGTTATCTGGACTGGTGGATTCATTTAGTGGACATGCCTTTAGGTAGTGTTGTTATCTGGACTGGTGGATCCATCTAGTGCTGTAGTTAGTGTTGTTATCTGGACTGGTGGATCCATCTAGTGGTGTAGTTAGTGTTGTTATCTGGACTGGTGGATCCATCTAGTGGACATGGCTGTAGTTAGTGTTGTCCTCTGGACTGGTGGATTCATCTAGTGGACATGGCTGTAGTTAGTGTTCTTATCTGGACTGGTGGATCCATCTAGTGGTGTAGTTAGTGTTGTTATCTGGACTGGTGGATTCATCTAGTGGACATGGCTGTAGTTAGTGTTGTTATCTGGACTGGTGGATCCATCTAGTGATGTAGTTAGTGTTGTTATCTGGACTGGTGGATTCATCTAGTGGACATGGCTTTAGGTAGTGTTGTTATCTGGACTGGTGTATCCATCTAGTGGACATGGCTGTAGTTAGTGTTGTTATCTGGACTGGTGGATTCATCTAGTGGACATGGCTGTAGTTAGTGTTGTTATCTGGACTGGTGGATTCATCTAGTGGACATGGCTGTAGTTAGTGTTGTTATCTGGACTGGTGGATTCATCTAGTGGACATGGCTTTAGGTAGTGTTGTTATCTGGACTGGTGGATTCATCTAGTGGACATGGATGTATTTAGTGTTGTTATCTGGACTGGTGGATCCATCTAGTGGTGTAGTTAGTGTTGTTATCTGGACTGGTGGATTCATCTAGTGGTGTAGTTAGTGTTGTTATCTGGACTGGTGGATTCATCTAGTGGACATGGCTGTAGTTAGTGTTGTAATCTGGACTGGTGGATCCATCTAGTGAACATGGCTGTAGTTAGTGTTGTTATCTGGACTGGTGGATGCATCTAGTGGTGTCGTTAGTGTAGTTATCTGGATTGGTGGATCCATCTGGTGGACATGGCTGTAGTTAGTGTTGTAATCTGGACTGGTTGATCCATCTAGTGGACATGGCTGTAGTTAGTGTTGTTATCTGGACTGGTGGATCCATCTAGTGGTGTAGGTAGTGTTGTTATCTGGACTGGTGGATCCATCTAGTGATGTAGTTAGTGTTGTCATCTGGACTGGTGGATTCATCTAATGGACATGGCTGTAGTTAGTGTTGTAATCTGGACTGGTGGATCCATCTAGTGGACATGGCTGTAGTTAGTGTTGTTATCTGGACTGGTGGATCCATCTAGTGGTGTAGTTAGTGTAGTTATCTGGATTGGTGGATCCATCTAGTGGACATGGCTGTAGTTAGTGTTGTTATCTGGACTGGTGGATCCATCTAGTGGACATGGCTGTAGTTAGTGTTGTTATCTGGACTGGTGGATCCATCTAGTGGTGTAGTTAGTGTTGTTTTCTGGACTGGTGGATTCATCTAGTGGACATGGCTGTAGTTAGTGTTGTTATCTGGACTGGTGGATCCATCTAGTGGTGTAGTTAGTGTAGTTATCTGGATTGGTGGATCCATCTAGTGGACATGGCTGTAGTTAGTGTTGTTATCTGGACTGGTGGATCCATCTAGTGGACATGGCTGTAGTTAGTGTTGTTATCTGGACTGGTGGATCTATCTAGTGGTGTAGTTAGTGTTGTTATCTGGACTGGTGGATCCATCTAGTGGTGTAGTTTTTGTTGTTATCTGGACTGGTGGATTCATCTAGTGGACATGGCTGTAGTTAATGTTGTCCTCTGGACTGGTGGATTCATCTAGTGGACATGGCTGTAGTTAGTGTTGTTATCTGGACTGGTGGATCCATCTAGTGGTGTAGTTATTGTTGTTATCTGGACTGGTGGATTCATCTAGTGGACATGGCTGTAGTTAGTGTTGTTATCTGGACTGGTGGATCCATCTAGTGATGTAGTTAGTGTTGTTATCTGGACTGGTGGATTCATCTAGTGGACATGGCTGTAGTTAGTGTTGTTATCTGGACTGGTGGATCCATCTAGTGGACATGGCTTTAGGTAGTGTTGTTATCTGGACTGGTGGATCCATCTAGTGGTGTAGATAGTGTTGTAATCTGGACTGGTGAATCCATCTAGTGGACATGGCTGTAGTTAGTGTTGTTATCTGGACTGGTGGATCCATCTAGTGGACATGCCTTTAGTTAGTGTTGTTATCTGGACTGGTGGATCCATCTAGTGGACATGCCTTTAGTTAGTGTTGTTATCTGGACTGGTGGATCCATCTAGTTATGTAGTTAGTGTTGTTATCTGGACTGGTGGATCCATCTAGTGGTGTAGTTAGTGTTATTATCTGGACTGGTGGATCCATCTAGTGGTGTAGTCAGTGTTGTTATCTGGACTGGTGGATTCATCTGGTGGACATGGCTGTAGTTAGTGTTGTCCTCTGGATTGGTGGATTCATCTAGTGGACATGGCTGTAGTTAGTGTTGTTATCTGGACTGGTGGATCCATCTAGTGGACATGGCTGTAGTTAGTGTTGTTATCTGGACTGGTGGATCCATCTAGTGATGTAGTTAGTGTTGTTATCTGGACTGGTGGATTCATCTAGTGGACATGGCTGTATTTAGTGTTGTTATCTGGACTGGTGGATTCATCTAGTGGACATGGCTGTAGTTAGTGTAGTCCTCTGGACCGGTGGATTCATCTAGTGGACATGGCTGTAGTTAGTGTTGTCCTCTGGACTGGTGGATTCATCTAGTGGACATGGCTGTAGTTAGTGTTGTTATCTGGACTGGTGGATCCATCTAGTGATGTAGTTAGTGTTGTTATCTGGACTGGTGGATTCATCTAGTGGACATGGCTGTAGTTAGTGTTGTTATCTGGACTGGTGGATTCATCTAGTGGACATGGCTGTATTTAGTGTTGTTATCTGGACTGGTGGATCCATCTAGTGGTGTAGTTAGTGTTTTTATCTGGACTGGTGGATTCATCTAGTGGACATGGCTGTATTTAGTGTTGTTATCTGGACTGGTGGATTCATCTAGTGGACATGGCTGTATTTAGTGTTGTTATCTGGATTGGTTGATTCATCTAGTGGACATGGCTGTAGTTAGTGTAGTCCTCTGGACTGGTGGATTCATCTAGTGGACATGGCTGTAGTTAGTGTTGTCCTCTGGACTGGTGGATTCATCTATTGGACATGGCTGTAGTTAGTGTTGTTATCTGGACTGGTGGATCCATCTAGTGATGTAGTTAGTATTGTTATCTGGACTGGTGGATTCATCTAGTGGACATGGCTGTAGTTAGTGTTGTTATCTGGACTGGTGGATTCATCTAGTGGACATGGCTGTATTTAGTGTTGTTATCTGGACTGGTGGATCCATCTAGTGGTGTAGTTAGTGTTGTTATCTGGACTGGTGGATTCATCTAGTGGACATGGCTGTATTTAGTGTTGTTATCTGGACTGGTGGATTCATCTAGAGGACATGGCTGTATTTAGTGTTGTTATCTGGACTGGTGGATTCATCTAGTGGTGTAGTTAGTTTTGTTATCTGGACTGGTGTATCCATCTAGTGGACATGGCTGTAGTTAGTGTTGTTATCTGGACTGGTGGATTCATCTAGTGGACATGGCTGTAGTTAGTGTTGTTATCTGGACTGGTGGATTCATCTAGTGGACATGGCTGTAGTTAGTGTTGTTATCTGGACTGGTGGATTCATCTAGTGGACATGGCTTTAGGTAGTGTTGTTATCTGGACTGGTGGATTCATCTAGTGGACATGGATGTATTTAGTGTTGTTATCTGGACTGGTGGATCCATCTAGTGGTGTAGTTAGTGTTGTTATCTGGAATGGTGGATTCATCTAGTGGTGTAGTTAGTGTTGTTAACTGGACTGGTGGATTTATCTAGTGGACATGGCTGTAGTTAGTGTTGTTATCTGGACTGGTGGATCCATCTAGTTATGTAGTTAGTGTTATTATCTGGACTGGTGGATCCATCTAGTGGTGTAGTCAGTGTTGTTATCTGGAATGGTGGATTCATCTAGTGGTGTAGTTAGTGTTGTTATCTGGACTGGTGGATTCATCTGGTGGACATGGCTGTAGTTAGTGTTGTCCTCTGGATTGGTGGATTCAT
The DNA here is from genome assembly GCF_901001165.1 of Salmo trutta. NCBI lineage: Eukaryota > Metazoa > Chordata > Actinopteri > Salmoniformes > Salmonidae > Salmo > Salmo trutta. The sequence goes on from NC_042980.1 coordinate 50,291,106, forward strand.
CTAGTGGACATGGCTGTAGTTAGTGTTGTTATCTGGACTGGTGGATCCATCTAGTGGACATGGCTGTAGTTAGTGTTGTTATCTGGACTGGTGGATCCATCTAGTGATGTAGTTAGTGTTGTTATCTGGACTGGTGGATTCATCTAATGGACATGGCTGTATTTAGTGTTGTTATCTGGACTGTTGGATTCATCTAGTGGACATGGCTGTAGTTAGTGTAGTCCTCCGGACTGGTGGATTCATCTAGTGGACATGGCTGTAGTTAGTGTTGTCCTCTGGACTGGTGGATTCATCTAGTGGACATGGCTGTAGTTAGTGTTGTTATCTGGACTGGTGGATCCATCTAGTGATGTAGTTAGTGTTGTTATCTGGACTGGTGGATTCATCTAGTGGACATGGCTGTAGTTAGTGTTGTTATCTGGACTGGTGGATTCATCTAGTGGACATGGCTGTATTTAGTGTTGTTATCTGGACTGGTGGATCCATCTAGTGGTGTAGTTAGTGTTGTTATCTGGACTGGTGGATTCATCTAGTGGACATGGCTGTATTTAGTGTTGTTATCTGGACTGGTGGATTCATCTAGTGGACATGGCTGTATTTAGTGTTGTTATCTGGACTGGTGGATTCATCTAGTGGACATGGCTGTAGTTAGTGTAGTCCTCTGGACTGGTGGATTCATCTAGTGGACATGGCTGTAGTTAGTGTTGTTATCTGGACTGGTGGATCCATCTAGTGATGTAGTTAGTATTGTTATCTGGACTGGTGGATTCATCTAGTGGACATGGCTGTAGTTAGTGTTGTTATCTGGACTGGTGGATTCATCTAGTGGACATGGCTGTATTTAGTGTTGTTATCTGGACTGGTGGATCCATCTAGTGGTGTAGTTAGTGTTGTTATCTGGACTGGTGGATTCATCTAGTGGACATGGCTGTATTTAGTGTTGTTATCTGGACTGGTGGATTCATCTAGAGGACATGGCTGTATTTAGTGTTGTTATCTGGACTGGTGGATTCATCTAGTGGTGTAGTTAGTGTTGTTATCTGGACTGTTGTATCCATCTAGTGGACATGGCTGTAGTTAGTGTTGTTATCTGGACTGGTGGATTCATCTAGTGGACATGGCTGTAGTTAGTGTTGTTATCTGGACTGGTGGATTCATCTAGTGGACATGGCTGTAGTTAGTGTTGTTATCTGGACTGGTGGATTCATCTAGTGGACATGGCTTTAGGTAGTGTTGTTATCTGGACTGGTGGATTCATCTAGTGGACAAGGATGTATTTAGTGTTGTTATCTGGACTGGTGGATCCATCTAGTGGTGTAGTTAGTGTTGTTATCTGGAATGGTGGATTCATCTAGTGGTGTAGTTAGTGTTGTTATCTGGACTGGTGGATTTATGTAGTGGACATGGCTGTAGTTAGTGTTGTTATCTGGACTGGTGGATCCATCTAGTGATGTAGTTAGTGTTGTTATCTGGACTGGTGGATTCATCTAGTGGACATGGCTGTATTTAGTGTTGTTATCTGGACTGGTGGATTCATCTAGTGGACATGGCTGTAGTTAGTGTAGTCCTCTGGACCGGTGGATTCATCTAGTGGACATGGCTGTAGTTAGTGTTGTCCTCTGGACTGGTGGATTCATCTAGTGGACATGGCTGTAGTTAGTGTTGTTATCTGGACTGGTGGATCCATCTAGTGATGTAGTTAGTGTTGTTATCTGGACTGGTGGATTCATCTAGTGGACATGGCTGTAGTTAGTGTTGTTATCTGGACTGGTGGATTCATCTAGTGGACATGGCTGTATTTAGTGTTGTTATCTGGACTGGTGGATCCATCTAGTGGTGTAGTTAGTGTTTTTATCTGGACTGGTGGATTCATCTAGTGGACATGGCTGTATTTAGTGTTGTTATCTGGACTGGTGGATTCATCTAGTGGACATGGCTGTATTTAGTGTTGTTATCTGGATTGGTTGATTCATCTAGTGGACATGGCTGTAGTTAGTGTAGTCCTCTGGACTGGTGGATTCATCTAGTGGACATGGCTGTAGTTAGTGTTGTCCTCTGGACTGGTGGATTCATCTATTGGACATGGCTGTAGTTAGTGTTGTTATCTGGACTGGTGGATCCATCTAGTGATGTAGTTAGTATTGTTATCTGGACTGGTGGATTCATCTAGTGGACATGGCTGTAGTTAGTGTTGTTATCTGGACTGGTGGATTCATCTAGTGGACATGGCTGTATTTAGTGTTGTTATCTGGACTGGTGGATCCATCTAGTGGTGTAGTTAGTGTTGTTATCTGGACTGGTGGATTCATCTAGTGGACATGGCTGTATTTAGTGTTGTTATCTGGACTGGTGGATTCATCTAGAGGACATGGCTGTATTTAGTGTTGTTATCTGGACTGGTGGATTCATCTAGTGGTGTAGTTAGTTTTGTTATCTGGACTGGTGTATCCATCTAGTGGACATGGCTGTAGTTAGTGTTGTTATCTGGACTGGTGGATTCATCTAGTGGACATGGCTGTAGTTAGTGTTGTTATCTGGACTGGTGGATTCATCTAGTGGACATGGCTGTAGTTAGTGTTGTTATCTGGACTGGTGGATTCATCTAGTGGACATGGCTTTAGGTAGTGTTGTTATCTGGACTGGTGGATTCATCTAGTGGACATGGATGTATTTAGTGTTGTTATCTGGACTGGTGGATCCATCTAGTGGTGTAGTTAGTGTTGTTATCTGGAATGGTGGATTCATCTAGTGGTGTAGTTAGTGTTGTTAACTGGACTGGTGGATTTATCTAGTGGACATGGCTGTAGTTAGTGTTGTTATCTGGACTGGTGGATCCATCTAGTTATGTAGTTAGTGTTATTATCTGGACTGGTGGATCCATCTAGTGGTGTAGTCAGTGTTGTTATCTGGAATGGTGGATTCATCTAGTGGTGTAGTTAGTGTTGTTATCTGGACTGGTGGATTCATCTGGTGGACATGGCTGTAGTTAGTGTTGTCCTCTGGATTGGTGGATTCATCTAGTGGACATGGCTGTAGTTAGTGTTGTTATCTGGACTGGTGGATCCATCTAGTGGACATGGCTGTAGTTAGTGTTGTTATCTGGACTGGTGGATCCATCTAGTGATGTAGTTAGTGTTGTTATCTGGACTGGTGGATTCATCTAATGGACATGGCTGTATTTAGTGTTGTTATCTGGACTGTTGGATTCATCTAGTGGACATGGCTGTAGTTAGTGTAGTCCTCCGGACTGGTGGATTCATCTAGTGGACATGGCTGTAGTTAGTGTTGTCCTCTGGACTGGTGGATTCATCTAGTGGACATGGCAGTAGTTAGTGTTGTTATCTGGACTGGTGGATCCATCTAGTGATGTAGTTAGTGTTGTTATCTGGACTGGTGGATTCATCTAGTGGACATGGCTGTAGTTAGTGTTGTTATCTGGACTGGTGGATTCATCTAGTGGACATGGCTGTATTTAGTGTTGTTATCTGGACTGGTGGATCCATCTAGTGGTGTAGTTAGTGTTGTTATCTGGACTGGTGGATTCATCTAGTGGACATGGCTGTATTTAGTGTTGTTATCTGGACTGGTGGATTCATCTAGTGGACATGGCTGTATTTAGTGTTGTTATCTGGACTGGTGGATTCATCTAGTGGACATGGCTGTAGTTAGTGTAGTCCTCTGGACTGGTGGATTCATCTAGTGGACATGGCTGTAGTTAGTGTTGTTATCTGGACTGGTGGATCCATCTAGTGATGTAGTTAGTATTGTTATCTGGACTGGTGGATTCATCTAGTGGACATGGCTGTAGTTAGTGTTGTTATCTGGACTGGTGGATTCATCTAGTGGACATGGCTGTATTTAGTGTTGTTATCTGGACTGGTGGATCCATCTAGTGGTGTAGTTAGTGTTGTTATCTGGACTGGTGGATTCATCTAGTGGACATGGCTGTATTTAGTGTTGTTATCTGGACTGGTGGATTCATCTAGAGGACATGGCTGTATTTAGTGTTGTTATCTGGACTGGTGGATTCATCTAGTGGTGTAGTTAGTGTTGTTATCTGGACTGTTGTATCCATCTAGTGGACATGGCTGTAGTTAGTGTTGTTATCTGGACTGGTGGATTCATCTAGTGGACATGGCTGTAGTTAGTGTTGTTATCTGGACTGGTGGATTCATCTAGTGGACATGGCTGTAGTTAGTGTTGTTATCTGGACTGGTGGATTCATCTAGTGGACATGGCTTTAGGTAGTGTTGTTATCTGGACTGGTGGATTCATCTAGTGGACAAGGATGTATTTAGTGTTGTTATCTGGACTGGTGGATCCATCTAGTGGTGTAGTTAGTGTTGTTATCTGGAATGGTGGATTCATCTAGTGGTGTAGTTAGTGTTGTTATCTGGACTGGTGGATTTATGTAGTGGACATGGCTGTAGTTAGTGTTGTAATCTGGACTGGTGGATCCATCTAGTGAACATGGCTGTAGTTAGTGTTGTTATCTGGACTGGTGGATGCATCTAGTGGTGTCGTTAGTGTAGTTATCTGGATTGGTGGATCCATCTAGTGGACATGGCTGTAGTTAGTGTTGTAATCTGGACTGGTGGATCCATCTAGTGGACATGGCTGTAGTTAGTGTTGTTATATGGACTGATGGATCCATCTAGTGGTGTAGGTAGTGTTGTAATCTGGACTGGTGGATCCATCTAGTGGTGTAGTTAGTGTTGTCATCTGGACTGGTGGATTCATCTAATGGACATGGCTGTAGTTAGTGTTGTAATCTGGACTGGTGGATCCATCTAGTGGACATGCCTTTAGTTAGTGTTGTTATCTGGACTGGTGGATCCATCTAGTTATGTAGTTAGTGTAGTTATCTGGATTGGTGGATCCATCTAGTGGACATGGCTGTAGTTAGTGTTGTTATCTGGACTGGTGGATCCATCTAGTGGACATGGCTGTAGTTAGTGTTGTTATCTGGACTGGTGGATCCATCTAGTGGTGTAGTTAGTGTTGTTTTCTGGACTGGTGGATTCATCTAGTGGACATGGCTGTAGTTAGTGTTGTTATCTGGACTGGTGGATCCATCTAGTGGTGTAGTTAGTGTAGTTATCTGGATTGGTGGATCCATCTAGTGGACATGGCTGTAGTTAGTGTTGTTATCTGGACTGGTGGATCCATCTAGTGGACATGGCTGTAGTTAGTGTTGTTATCTGGACTGGTGGATCTATCTAGTGGTGTAGTTAGTGTTGTTATCTGGCCTGGTGGATCCATCTAGTGATGTAGTTTTTGTTGTTATCTGGACTGGTGGATTCATCTAGTGGACATGGCTGTAGTTAATGTTGTCCTCTGGACTGGTGGATTCATCTAGTGGACAAGGCTGTAGTTAGTGTTGTTATCTGGACTGGTGGATCCATCTAGTGGTGTAGTTAGTGTTGTTATCTGGACTGGTGGATTCATCTAGCGGACATGGATGTATTTAGTGTTGTTATCTGGACTGGTGGATCCATCTAGTGGTGTAGTTAGTTTTGTTATCTGGACTGGTGGATTCATCTAGTGGTGTAGTTAGTGTTGTTATCTGGACTGGTGGATTCATCTAGTGGACATGGCTGTAGTTAGTGTTGTTATCTGGACTGGTGGATCCATCTAGTGGTGTAGTTAGTGTTGTTTTCTGGACTGGTGGATTCATCTAGTGGACATGGCTGTAGTTAGTGTTGTTATCTGGACTGGTGGATCCATCTAGTGGTGTATTTAGTGTAGTTATCTGGATTGGTGGATCCATCTAGTGGACATGGCTGTAGTTAGTGTTGTTATCTGGACTGGTGGATCCATCTAGTGGACATGGCTGTAGTTAGTGTTGTTATCTGGACTGGTGGATCTATCTAGTGGTGTAGTTAGTGTTGTTATCTGGACTGGTGGATCCATCTAGTGGTGTAGTTTTTGTTGTTATCTGGACTGGTGGATTCATCTAGTGGACATGGCTGTAGTTAATGTTGTCCTCTGGACTGGTGGATTCATCTAGTGGACATGGCTGTAGTTAGTGTTGTTATCTGGACAGGTGGATCCATCTAGTGGTGTAGTTAGTGTTGTTATCTGGACTGGTGGATTCATCTAGTGGACATGGCTGTATTTAGTGTTGTTATCTGGACTGGTGGATTCATCTAGAGGACATGGCTGTATTTAGTGTTGTTATCTGGACTGGTGGATTCATCTAGTGGTGTAGTTAGTGTTGTTATCTGGACTTGTGTATCCATCTAGTGGACATGGCTGTAGTTAGTGTTGTTAACTGGACTGGTGGATTCATCTAGTGGACATGGCTGTAGTTAGTGTTGTTATCTGGACTGGTGGATTCATCTAGTGGACATGGCTGTAGTTAGTGTTGTTATCTGGACTGGTGGATTCATCTAGTGGACATGGCTTTAGGTAGTGTTGTTATCTGGACTGGTGGATTCATCTAGTGGACATGGATGTATTTAGTGTTGTTATCTGGACTGGTGGATCCATCTAGTGGTGTAGTTAGTGTTGTTAACTGGACTGGTGGATTTATCTAGTGGACATGGCTGTAGTTAGTGTTGTTATCTGGACTGGTGGATCCATCTAGTTATGTAGTTAGTGTTGTTATCTGGACTGGTGGATCCATCTAGTGGTGTAGTTAGTGTTATTATCTGGACTGGTGGATCCATCTAGTGGTGTAGTCAGTGTTGTTATCTGGACTGGTGGATTCATCTGGTGGACATGGCTGTAGTTAGTGTTGTCCTCTGGATTGGTGGATTCATCTAGTGGACATGGCTGTAGTTAGTGTTGTTATCTGGACTGGTGGATCCATCTAGTGATGTAGTTAGTGTTGTTATCTGGACTGGTGGATTCATCTAATGGACATGGCTGTATTTAGTGTTGTTATCTGGACTGTTGGATTCATCTAGTGGACATGGCTGTAGTTAGTGTAGTCCTCTGGACTGGTGGATTCATCTAGTGGACATGGATGTAGTTAGTGTTGTCCTCTGGACTGGTGGATTCATCTAGTGGACATGGCTGTAGTTAGTGTTGTTATCTGGACTGGTGGATCCATCTAGTGGTGTAGTTAGTGTTTTTATCTGGACTGGTGGATTCATCTAGTGGACATGGCTGTATTTAGTGTTATTATCTGGACTGGTGGATTCATCTAGTGGACATGGCTGTATTTTGTGTTGTTATCTGGACTAGTGGATTCATCTAGTGGACATGGCTGTAGTTAGTGTAGTCCTCTGGACTGGTGGATTCATCTAGTGGACATGGCTGTAGTTAGTGTTGTTATCTGGACTGGTGGATCCATCTAGTGATGTAGTTAGTATTGTTATCTGGACTGGTGGATTCATCTAGTGGACATGGCTGTAGTTAGTGTTGTTATCTGGACTGGTGGATTCATCTAGTGGACATGGCTGTATTTAGTGTTGTTATCTGGACTGGTGGATCCATCTAGTGGTGTAGTTAGTGTTGTTATCTGGACTGGTGGATTCATCTAGTGGACATGGCTGTATTTAGTGTTGTTATCTGGACTGGTGGATTCATCTAGAGGACATGGCTGTATTTAGTGTTGTTATCTGGACTGGTGGATTCATCTAGTGGTGTAGTTAGTGTTGTTATCTGGACTGGTGTATCCATCTAGTGGACATGGCTGTAGTTAGTGTTGTTATCTGGACTGGTGGATTCATCTAGTGGACATGGCTGTAGTTAGTGTTGTTATCTGGACTGGTGGATTCATCTAGTGGACATGGCTGTAGTTAGTGTTGTTATCTGGACTGGTGGATTCATCTAGTGGACATGGCTTTAGGTAGTGTTGTTATCTGGACTGGTGAATTCATCTAGTGGACATGGATGTATTTATTGTTGTTATCTGGACTGGTGGATCCATCTAGTGGTGTAGTTAGTGTTGTTATCTGGAATGGTGGATTCATCTAGTGGTGTAGTTAGTGTTGTTATCTGGACTGGTGGATTTATCTAGTGGACATGGCTGTAGTTAGTGTTGTAATCTGGACTGGTGGATCCATCTAGTGAACATGGCTGTAGTTAGTGTTGTTATCTGGACTGGTGGATGCATCTAGTGGTGTCGTTAGTGTAGTTATCTGGATTGGTGGATCCATCTAGTGGACATGGCTGTAGTTAGTGTTGTAATCTGGACTGGTGGATCCATCTAGTGGACATGGCTGTAGTTAGTGTTGTTATATGGACTGATGGATCCATCTAGTGGTGTAGGTAGTGTTGTTATCTGGACTGGTGGATCCATCTAGTGGTGTAGTTAGTGTTGTCATCTGGACTGGTGGATTCATCTAATGGACATGGCTGTAGTTAGTGTTGTAATCTGGACTGGTGGATCCATTTAGTGGACATGGCTGTAGTTAGTGTTGTTATCTGGACTGGTGGATCCATCTAGTGGTGTAGTTAGTGTAGTTATCTGGATTGGTGGATCCATCTAGTGGACATGGCTGTAGTTAGTGTTGTTATCTGGACTGGTGGATCCATCTAGTGGACATGGCTGTAGTTAGTGTTGTTATCTGGACTGGTGGATCCATCTAGTGGTGTAGTTAGTGTTGTTTTCTGGACTGGTGGATTCATCTAGTGGACATGGCTGTAGTTAGTGTTGTTATCTGGATTGGTGGATCCATCTATTGGACATGGCTGTAGTTAGTGTTGTTATCTGGACTGGTGGATCCATCTAGTGGACATGGCTGTAGATAGTGTTGTTATCTGGACTGGTGGATCTATCTAGTGGTGTAGTTAGTGTTGTTATCTGGACTGGTGGATCCATCTAGTGGTGTAGTTATTGTTGTTATCTGGACTGGTGGATTCATCTAGTGGACATGGCTGTAGTTAATGTTGTCCTCTGGACTGGTGGATTCATCTAGTGGACATGGCTGTAGTTAGTGTTGTTATCTGGACTGGTGGATCCATCTAGTGGTGTAGTTAGTGTTGTTATCTGGACTGGTGGATTCATCTAGTGGACATGGCTGTAGTTAATGTTGTTATCTGGACTGGTGGATCCATCTAGTGATGTAGTTAGTGTTGTTATCTGGACTGGTGGATTCATCTAGTGGACATGGCTTTAGGTAGTGTTGTTATCTGGACTGGTGTATCCATCTAGTGGACATGGCTGTAGTTGGTGTTGTTATCTGGACTGGTGGATTCATCTAATGGACATGGCTGTAGTTAGTGTTGTTATCTGGACTGGTGGATTCATCTTGTGGACATGGCTGTAGTTAGTGTTGTTATCTGGACTGGTGGATTCATCTAGTGGACATGGCTTTAGGTAGTGTTGTTATCTGGACTGGTGGATTCATCTAGTGGACATGGATGTATTTAGTGTTGTTATCTGGACTGGTGGATCCATCTAGTGGTGTAGTTAGTGTTGTTATCTGGACTGGTGGATTCATCTAGTGGTGTAGTTAGTGTTGTTATCTGGACTGGTGGATTCATCTAGTGGACATGGCTGTAGTTAGTGTTGTAATCTGGACTGGTGGATCCATCTAGTGAACATGGCTGTAGTTAGTGTTGTTATCTGGACTGGTGGATGCATCTAGTGGTGTCGTTAGTGTAGTTATCTGGATTGGTGGATCCATCTGGTGGACATGGCTGTAGTTAGTGTTGTAATCTGGACTGGTGGATCCATCTAGTGGACATGGCTGTAGTTAGTGTTTTTATCTGGACTGGTGGATCCATCTAGTGGTGTAGGTAGTGTTGTTATCTGGACTGGTGGATCCATCTAGTGGTGTAGTTAGTGTTGTCATCTGGACTGGTGGATTCATCTAGTGGACATGGCTGTAGTTAGTGTTGTTAGCTGGACTGGTGGATCCATCTAGTGGACATGGCTGTAGTTAGTGTTGTTATCTGGACTGGTGGATCCATCTAGTGGTGTAGTTAGTGTTGTTTTCTGGACTGGTGGATTCATCTAGTGGACATGGCTGTAGTTAGTGTTGTTATCTGGACTGGTGGATCCATCTAGTGGTGTAGTTAGTGTAGTTATCTGGATTGGTGGATGCATCTAGTGGACATGGCTGTAGTTAGTGTTGTTATCTGGACTGGTGGATCCATCTAGTGGACATGGCTGTAGTTAGTGTTGTTATCTGGACTGGTGGATCTATCTAGTGGTGTAGTTAGTGTTGTTATCTGGACTGGTGGATCCATCTAGTGATGTAGTTTTTGTTGTTATCTGGACTGGTGGATTCATCTAGTGGACATGGCTGTAGTTAATGTTGTCCTCTGGACTGGTGGATTCATCTAGTGGACATGGCTGTAGTTAGTGTTGTTATCTGGACTGGTGGATCCATCTAGTGGTGTAGTTAGTGTTGTTTTCTGGACTGGTGGATTCATCTAGTGGACATGGCTGTAGTTAGTGTTGTTATCTGGACTGGTGGATCCACCTAGTGGTGTATTTAGTGTAGTTATCTGGATTGGTGGATCCATCTAGTGGACATGGCTGTAGTTAGTGTTGTTATCTGGACTGGTGGATCCATCTAGTGGACATGGCTGTAGTTAGTGTTGTTATCTGGACTGGTGGATCTATCTAGTGGTGTAGTTAGTGTTGTTATCTGGACTGGTGGATCCATCTAGTGGTGTAGTTTTTGTTGTTATCTGGACTGGTGGATTCATCTAGTGGACATGGCTGTAGTTAATGTTGCCCTCTGGACTGGTGGATTCATCTAGTGGACATGGCTGTAGTTAGTGTTGTTATCTGGACAGGTGGATCCATCTAGTGGTGTAGTTAGTGTTGTTATCTGGACTGGTGGATTCATCTAGTGGACATGGCTGTATTTAGTGTTGTTATCTGGACTGGTGGATTCATCTAGAGGACATGGCTGTATTTAGTGTTGTTATCTGGACTGGTGGATTCATCTAGTGGTGTAGTTAGTGTTGTTATCTGGACTTGTGTATCCATCTAGTGGACATGGCTGTAGTTAGTGTTGTTATCTGGACTGGTGGATTCATCTAGTGGACATGGCTGTAGTTAGTGTTGTTTTCTGGACTGGTGGATTCATCTAGTGGACATGGCTGTAGTTAGTGTTGTTATCTGGACTGGTGGATTCATCTAGTGGACATGGCTTTAGGTAGTGTTGTTATCTGGACTGGTGGATTCATCTAGTGGACATGGATGTATTTAGTGTTGTTATCTGGACTGGTGGATCCATCTAGTGGTGTAGTTAGTGTTTTTAACTGGACTGGTGGATTTATCTAGTGGACATGGCTGTAGTTAGTGTTGTTATCTGGACTGGTGGATCCATCTAGTTATGTAGTTAGTGTTGTTATCTGGACTGGTGGATCCATCTAGTGGTGTAGTTAGTGTTATTATCTGGACTGGTGGATCCATCTAGTGGTGTAGTCAGTGTTGTTATCTGGACTGGTGGATTCATCTGGTGGACATGGCTGTAGTTAGTGTTGTCCTCTGGATTGGTGGATTCATCTAGTGGACATGGCTGTAGTTAGTGTTGTTATCTGGACTGGTGGATCCATCTAGTGGACATGGCTGTAGTTAGTGTTGTTATCTGGACTGGTGGATCCATCTAGTGATGTAGTTAGTGTTGTTATCTGGACTGGTGGATTCATCTAATCTACATGGCTGTATTTAGTGTTGTTATCTGGACTGTTGGATTCATCTAGTGGAAATGGCTGTAGTTAGTGTAGTCCTCTGGACTGGTGGATTCATCTAGTGGACATGGATGTAGTTAGTGTTGTCCTCTGGACTGGTGGATTCATCTAGTGGACATGGCTGTAGTTAGTGTTGTTATCTGGACTGGTGGATTCATCTAGTGGACATGGCTGTATTTTGTGTTGTTATCTGGACTGGTGGATTCATCTAGTGGACATGGCTGTAGTTAGTGTAGTCCTCTGGACTGGTGGATTCATCTAGTGGACATGGCTGTAGTTAGTGTTGTTATCTGGACTGGTGGATCCATCTAGTGATGTAGTTAGTATTGTTATCTGGACTGGTGGATTCATCTAGTGGACATGGCTGTAGTTAGTGTTGTTATCTGGACTGGTGGATTCATCTAGTGGACATGGCTGTATTTAGTGTTGTTATCTGGACTGGTGGATCCATCTAGTGGTGTAGTTAGTGTTGTTATCTGGACTGGTGGATTCATCTAGTGGACATGGCTGTATTTAGTGTTGTTATCTGGACTGGTGGATTCATCTAGAGGACATGGCTGTATTTAGTGTTGTTATCTGGACTGGTGGATTCATCTAGTGGTGTAGTTAGTGTTGTTATCTGGACTGGTGTATCCATCTAGTGGACATGGCTGTAGTTAGTGTTGTTATCTGGACTGGTGGATTCATCTAGTGGACATGGCTGTAGTTAGTGTTGTTATCTGGACTGGTGGATTCATCTAGTGGACATGGCTGTAGTTAGTGTTGTTATCTGGACTGGTGGATTCATCTAGTGGACATGGCTTTAGGTAGTGTTGTTATCTGGACTGGTGAATTCATCTAGTGGACATGGATGTATTTATTGTTGTTATCTGGACTGGTGGATCCATCTAGTGGTGTAGTTAGTGTTGTTATCTGGAATGGTGGATTCATCTAGTGGTGTAGTTAGTGTTGTTATCTGGACTGGTGGATTTATCTAGTGGACATGGCTGTAGTTAGTGTTGTAATCTGGACTGGTGGATCCATCTAGTGAACATGGCTGTAGTTAGTGTTGTTATCTGGACTGGTGGATGCATCTAGTGGTGTCGTTAGTGTAGTTATCTGGATTGGTGGATCCATCTAGTGGACATGGCTGTAGTTAGTGTTGTAATCTGGACTGGTGGATCCATCTAGTGGACATGGCTGTAGTTAGTGTTGTTATATGGACTGATGGATCCATCTAGTGGTGTAGGTAGTGTTGTTATCTGGACTGGTGGATCCATCTAGTGGTGTAGTTAGTGTTGTCATCTGGACTGGTGGATTCATCTAATGGACATGGCTGCAGTTAGTGTTGTAATCTGGACTGGTGGATCCATTTAGTGGACATGGCTGTAGTTAGTGTTGTTATCTGGACTGGTGGATCCATCTAGTGGTGTAGTTAGTGTAGTTATCTGGATTGGTGGATCCATCTAGTGGACATGGCTGTAGTTAGTGTTGTTATCTGGACTGGTGGATCCATCTAGTGGACATGGCTGTAGTTAGTGTTGTTATCTGGACTGGTGGATCCATCTAGTGGTGTAGTTAGTGTTGTTTTCTGGACTGGTGGATTCATCTAGTGGACATGGCTGTAGTTAGTGTTGTTATCTGGATTGGTGGATCCATCTATTCGACATGGCTGTAGTTAGTGTTGTTATCTGGACTGGTGGATCCATCTAGTGGACATGGCTGTAGGTAGTGTTGTTATCTGGACTGGTGGATCTATCTAGTGGTGTAGTTAGTGTTGTTATCTGGACTGGTGGATCCATCTAGTGGTGTAGTTATTGTTGTTATCTGGACTGGTGGATTCATCTAGTGGACATGGCTGTAGTTAATGTTGTCCTCTGGACTGGTGGATTCATCTAGTGGACATGGCTGTAGTTAGTGTTGTTATCTGGACTGGTGGATCCATCTAGTGTTGTAGTTAGTGTTGTTATCTGGACTGGTGGATTCATCTAGTGGACATGGCTGTAGTTAGTGTTGTTATCTGGACTGGTGGATCCATCTAGTGGTGTAGTTAGTGTTGTTATCTGGACTGGTGGATTCATCTAGTGGACATGGCTGTAGTTAATGTTGTTATCTGGACTGGTGGATCCATCTAGTGATGTAGTTAGTGTTGTTATCTGGACTGGTGGATTCATCTAGTGGACATGGCTTTAGGTAGTGTTGTTATCTGGACTGGTGTATCCATCTAGTGGACATGGCTGTAGTTGGTGTTGTTATCTGGACTGGTGGATTCATCTAGTGGACATGGCTGTAGTTAGTGTTGTTATCTGGACTGGTGGATCCATCTAGTGGACATGGCTGTAGTTAGTGTTGTTATCTGGACTGGTGGATCCATCTAGTGGTGTAGTTAGTGTTGTTTTCTGGACTGGTGGATTCATCTAGTGGACATGGCTGTAGTTAGTGTTGTTATCTGGATTGGTGGATCCATCTATTCGACATGGCTGTAGTTAGTGTTGTTATCTGGACTGGTGGATCCATCTAGTGGACATGGCTGTAGGTAGTGTTGTTATCTGGACTGGTGGATCTATCTAGTGGTGTAGTTAGTGTTGTTATCTGGACTGGTGGATCCATCTAGTGGTGTAGTTATTGTTGTTATCTGGACTGGTGGATTCATCTAGTGGACATGGCTGTAGTTAATGTTGTCCTCTGGACTGGTGGATTCATCTAGTGGACATGGCTGTAGTTAGTGTTGTTATCTGGACTGGTGGATCCATCTAGTGTTGTAGTTAGTGTTGTTATCTGGACTGGTGGATTCATCTAGTGGACATGGCTGTAGTTAGTGTTGTTATCTGGACTGGTGGATCCATCTAGTGGTGTAGTTAGTGTTGTTATCTGGACTGGTGGATTCATCTAGTGGACATGGCTGTAGTTAATGTTGTTATCTGGACTGGTGGATCCATCTAGTGATGTAGTTAGTGTTGTTATCTGGACTGGTGGATTCATCTAGTGGACATGGCTTTAGGTAGTGTTGTTATCTGGACTGGTGTATCCATCTAGTGGACATGGCTGTAGTTGGTGTTGTTATCTGGACTGGTGGATTCATCTAGTGGACATGGCTGTAGTTAGTGTTGTTATCTGGACTGGTGGATTCATCTTGTGGACATGGCTGTAGTTAGTGTTGTTATCTGGACTGGTGGATTCATCTAGTGGACATGGCTTTAGGTAGTGTTGTTATCTGGACTGGTGGATTCATCTAGTGGACATGGATGTATTTAGTGTTGTTATCTGGACTGGTGGATCCATCTAGTGGTGTAGTTAGTGTTGTTATCTGGACTGGTGGATTCATCTAGTGGTGTAGTTAGTGTTGTTATCTGGACTGGTGGATTCATCTAGTGGACATGGCTGTAGTTAGTGTTGTAATCTGGACTGGTGGATCCATCTAGTGAACATGGCTGTAGTTAGTGTTGTTATCTGGACTGGTGGATGCATCTAGTGGTGTCGTTAGTGTAGTTATCTGGATTGGTGGATCCATCTGGTGGACATGGCTGTAGTTAGTGTTGTAATCTGGACTGGTGGATCCATCTAGTGGACATGGCTGTAGTTAGTGTTTTTATCTGGACTGGTGGATCCATCTAGTGGTGTAGGTAGTGTTGTTATCTGGACTGGTGGATCCATCTAGTGGTGTAGTTAGTGTTGTCATCTGGACTGGTGGATTCATCTAATGGACATGGCTGTAGTTAGTGTTGTAATCTGGACTGGTGGATCCATCTAGTGGACATGGCTGTAGTTAGTGTTGTTATCTGGACTGGTGGATCCATCTAGTGGTGTAGTTAGTGTAGTTATCTGGATTGGTGGATCCATCTAGTGGACATGGCTGTAGTTAGTGTTGTTATCTGGACTGGTGGATCCATCTAGTGGACATGGCTGTAGTTAGTGTTGTTATCTGGACTGGTGGATCAATCTAGTGGTGTAGTTAGTGTTGTTATCTGGACTGGTGGATCCATCTAGTGGTGTAGTTAGTGTAGTTATCTGGATTGGTGGATCCATCTAGTGGACATGGCTGTAGTTAGTGTTGTTATCTGGACTGGTGGATCCATCTAGTGGACATGGCTGTAGTTAGTGTTGTTATCTGAACTGGTGGATCTATCTAGTGGTGTAGTTAGTGTTGTTATCTGGACTGGTGGATCCATCTAGTGGTGTAGTTTTTGTTGTTATCTGGACTGGTGGATTCATCTAGTGGACATGGCTGTAGTTAATGTTGTCCTCTGGACTGGTGGATTCATCTAGTGGACATGGCTGTAGTTAGTGTTGTTATCTGGACTGGTGGATCCATCTAGTGATGTAGTTAGTGTTGTTATCTGGACTGGTGGATTCATCTAGTGGACATGGCTGTATTTAGTGTTGTTATCTGGACTGGTGGATTAATCTAGTGGACATGGCTGTAGTTAGTGTAGTCCTCTGGACTGGTGGATTCATCTAGTGGACATGGCTGTAGTTAGTGTTGTCCTCTGGACTGGTGGATTCATCTAGTGGACATGGCTGTAGTTAGTGTTGTTATCTGGACTGGTGGATCCATCTAGTGATGTAGTTAGTGTTGTTATCTGGACTGGTTGATTCATCTAGTGGACATGTTTGTAGTTAGTGTTGCTATCTGGACTGGTGGATTCATCTAGTGGACATGGCTGTATTTAGTGTTGTTATCTGGACTGGTGGATCCATCTAGTGGTGTAGTTAGTTTTTTTATCTGGACTGGTGGATTCATCTAGTGGACATGGCTGTATTTAGTGTTGTTCTCTGGACTGGTGGATTCATCTAGAGGACATGGCTGTATTTAGTGTTGTTATCTGGACTGGTGGATTCATCTAGTGGTGTAGTTAGTGTTGTTATCTGGACTGGTGGATTCATCTAGTTGACATGCCTTTAGGTAGTGTTGTTATCTGGACTGGTGGATCCATCTAGTGGTGTAGTTAGTGTTGTTATCTGGACTGGTGGATTCATCTAGTGGACATGGCTGTAGTTAGTGTTGTTATCTGGACTGGTGGATCCATCTAGTGGTGTAGTTAGTGTTGTTATCTGGACTGGTGGATTCATCTAGTGGACATGGCTGTAGTTAGTGTTGTTATCTGGACTGGTGGATTCATCTAGTGGACATGGCTGTATTTAGTGTTGTTATCTGGACTGGTGGATTCATCTAGTGGTGTAGTTAGTGTTGTTATCTGGACTGGTGGATCCATCTAGTGGTGTAGTTAGTGTTGCTATCTGGACTGGTGGATTCATTTAGTGGACATGCCTTTAGGTAGTGTTGTTATCTGGACTTGTGGATCCATCTATTGCTGTAGTTAGTGTTGTTATCTGGACTGGTGGATCCATCTAGTGGTGTAGTTAGTGTTGTTATCTGGACTGGTGGATCCATCTAGTGGCCATGCCTTTAGTTAGTATTGTTATCTGGACTGGTGGATCCATTTACTAGATGTATTGTGACGACCCTGAATTTGTCTGAACCGTCTCAGTGCTTCTCCTTCCAATAGGGCGCTTGCCCTTTAATTACCAATTAAATAGACAGCCTCAGCTTCGCAAAAGTGGGGTTGTGATGGAGACGCGAATGAGGATGTGGTCAATCCTCAGTTCTGAAAGGCTCTAGTCCGTTTGTTTTGTTTTGTTTCATTTCATTTAAAGGTGTGCTTTTGTAGCTTAATAGCAAGTTTACCCAGGACCGGATCCACTCTTTGCGCCCGTTGGACTACACATCTCCGTTGTTCTTCGTGGCCTTTCTCCGCTGGAGATCTGTCGGCGGATTGGCTTCTCCGACAGACAGACTGACTACAACCTTTTTGTATACGGTATTTCATTTGTTTTGGCGTGATGTATACCCTGATGATTTATGTAGTTAGTTGTAGTTGAGGACTTATTAAGATTTTATACGCTTTATGGTTGTGTGGTAAAATATTTTTTATTTAGATTGTATTATTGACACTGGGTTTACGCTACACTTGTATGAACGGCAAAACATTGCGTGACTAAGGTCACTTGAGTTCGCTGGACTCTTTTAGTCCCGAGGTACAGGACTTTTCTGGAGCAACCAGAA
Organism: Salmo trutta; assembly: GCF_901001165.1. Taxonomy (NCBI): domain Eukaryota; kingdom Metazoa; phylum Chordata; class Actinopteri; order Salmoniformes; family Salmonidae; genus Salmo; species Salmo trutta. The sequence continues at coordinate 50,308,753 of NC_042980.1, forward strand.
CTCCTTATGTGTTATGTTGTTTGAATGTTAAATGATGAGACAGAGGCATTGATGCGATTAACCAGTCTTGTTCAGTATATTGCAATACATCCGGGTATTTCAAGCACACCGGTAAAAACACTGGAGTCGCAGTAATTAACATTTACCAACAGATGGCATCATTGTGCCATCTTACACCCATAACATCCTCCCTTTTATAAAATAGGTCAGGAGCTGTCAATTCACTAACAAAACAAACCTAGTAATAATTTCCAAAAGTAACTTTTTTTTTTTTTTTTTTTGTAAAACATTTTTTTCACTTAACAACTTAACACATTTTGATACTCTCTTCACTTTTATCTCTGTCTGTCAACAATCCCTAATGGGGAAACCTACAGATTAAGTATTTTTGGTGGCTGGGACAGACGCCCACAGCGTGAAAAGACAGGGGGCTTGTCTGCGAGGACTGCGGGTTCCCGCACAGGCGTGTCACCTGACTGTCTAAGGGGAGTATTGATGGGCGAGGGAGTGGCCGACCTGTAATCCCTTGGCTCTTCGCCCAGTGCCTCAGGCCCCATGTGACTTGCTGGGGTTCTGTCTTTTGTCATGCGACCCCTTTGACCATCAGGGTTCTGAGTAGGTGCTGGCTCAGCAATCCGAAGGTCAACCCTGTTACGACGGTACAGTGATCCATTCACTTTGATCAAGTAGGAGCGTGGTGCCACTTTCTGTACACAAGATCCGAGTCTCCAGAGGTCCGTCCGGTCCCCTGGTAGTAGCTTTATCCGCACCGTTTTACCCACCCTGAGCTCAGGTAAGTCTTTTGCTGATTTGTCATAGATGAACTTGGAGACCTGTCTTCTGTGACGTAACTTCACCAGCACGTCTGACACCACACATGGCTCCAGGAGAGTGCTGGCTACTGGCAGAGCTGCTTTTAAGCGCCGTGCCATGAGGCGCTGGGCCGGGCTGCTATCCATGCCTTCTGTCGGGGTACTGCGCCACTGCAGGATTGCTTTCCAGGCATCTTTGCCACTGTGCTGGAAGAGATCTAGACTTACTATCTGCCAGGGGTGCATCGGTAGCTCGTGGGACATTGTCTCTCTCTGTTGCGCAATGGCATATTCATTGCAGATTGTGCATTTACTGACAGTCTTTGATTTCACTCTGCATTCCTGGCCAATACAGTGTGTCACGTGCTTGTCTGTAACAGGCCTCACCTCCTATGTGACTTGAGTGCACGCGGGCCAACATCTCAAGGCGCAGAGACCGGGGAATAACGACTTTTGAATATTACTCTGTTTTGAACACTGAGCTCCTCTTTGACTGGCCAATAATCTAACGGCTAAAGCAGTTTCTTCCTTGCAGTTGGGCCAGCCCATCAGAATCCCAGACCTCAATGCCTGGAGTTGCTCGTCCCTGTCTGTGTACTGTCTGATTTGTATAAGGTGCTGGTCCGTGACATTGAGGTAGTCAGCCTGGTTGATGTGTTCAACATCCACTTGCTCTGTTTGTAAGTTGCACACTGCGTGTTGTTCATGCATGGAGCGTGTGTGAGTGCCTGATGCAGTAGCCCTGCTGAGCGTGTCACTCGCATACATCTCTGGCCCTGGCTTATACACCACCTTGAGGTTGTAGTTTTGTAGGGCCAGTAGCATGCTCTGCAGTCGTTTTGGGGCATTCAGGAGAGGCTTGCTGAATATAGCAATAAGGGGCTTGTGATCTGTCTCTGCGGTAATATTGTCGCGCCTGTACAGGTAGTGGTGGAAGCGTTGGCATGCAAACACAATGCTGAGGCACTCCTCCTCTATCTGGGCATAGTTCTGCTCTGTTGGGGTGAGTGCCCTAGAGGCGAATGCCACAGGCTGGCCATCCTGCATGAGGCAACAGCCAAGTCCATACGGGCTTGAGTCACTCTGAATCGTGACAGGTTTTGACACATCGTAGTATCGCAGTACAGGTGTCTGGGTGACCAGTTTTATTTCCCTCACCGCTGCGTCATGTTTTGGGAGCCAATGCCAGATGGTGTCCTTGTCCATGAGCCTCCTTAATGGCTCACACACTTCAGAGAGCCGCGGTAGGAACTTGGCCAGGTAGGTGACGAATCCGACGAAGCGCTGCACTCCCTTCGTCAGATGGGTGGGACATTTCCAAGACAGCCTTCACTTTTTCAGGATCCGCCTTCAATCCGGTGGAGGACAAGATGTGCCCATGAAAGTGGACCTCTGGCATTTTAAACTGAAGCTTTTTTATGCTTAGCCTTAGCTTGACCTGTCTACATCTGACCATCGGGGCCAGCAGCTTGGCGTCATGGTCACATTCTGCCTCATCACTGTCCCCACAGCTGACTTCGAGGATGTCATCTGCTATGGGTTCCACGCCACTGAGTCCCATCAACAGCTCATGCTGTTTCCGCTGATACACCAAATGGGAGCTTCAACCACCTCTTCCTGCCCCAGGGTGTCCAAAAGGTGGTCATGTAGCTGCTGGGCTCGTCGAGCTTGCACTGCAGGAAGGCATCTCTGGCATCCACGAGCGTGAAGACTCTGGCCTTTGGGAGCTTGTAAAGAACCTCCTCCAACGTGGGCATAATGTAATGTGAGCATCGCAGAGCCGGTTGAGGTGTTTAGGATCAATGCATATCCGTAGCTTGTCTGGTTTCTTGACGATGACCATATTACTTATCCAGTCTGTAGGCTCGGTGATGGATATCATGTGGCCATCTGCTTCGGATTTGTCAAGCTGAGCCTTTGTAGCTGCTTTCATGGCCACTGGTACATTGCGGGGTGCACACTGAACAGGCTGGATTGCTGCGTCCAACTCAAAGTGGACTTCGCCGGGAACTGACTCGACCGGTGCGTTGAAGACATTATGGTACTTGCTTAGGAGTGTCTCCTTGCTCAGGGGCCCAGCCTGGACTTTGTCTAATGTTAAGATCAGCTGGGATGGTGAAGTTAATAAGCCCAAGGCGCTCGCATGTAGAACCTGACAGTAATGGCTGTTGACTAGCCTCAACTACTCTGTCACAAACAGGCCTAAAGAGGTCATGAACTGGCCTGAATACAGTTTCAGCTTGGTGCTACTCTGAGTTTCTCTGGGCGCGAGCCTCCTTTTATCTTTAAGACTCATAACGTTACATGTGGCCCCTGAATCTAGCTGGCATTGCTGTGGTTTATTATTAAGTAGCAGAGAGACGAACCACTTGTCCTTTTGCCTTCACTGACCCTATGCACTCGCTAGCATATACATGCTCTGTGCTGTTACCTTCATCTGTGTTTGTTTCAATGGAGTGCACTTTACCCTCCTTTCTCTTGCTTTTCATGCAGACCCTTGTGAAGTGATTAGCTGTACCACAGGATTTGCATATTTTTCCATAGGCTGGGCAGTGTTCTTTTCCTCGTCCATGAGAAATGCCATAATATCGGCATGTATTGGGGTTGTCTACTGCAGAGTTGGCTGTAGTATTAGCATTAGCTGTGGCAAAGGAATTTCTTTACTGGCTGCCTGAATGTAGCATTGACATTGTCCATATGTTGCCTTCCTAGCTCCATGGACCTTATCCGTATATCAGTAAGCTCCACTGCCAAGACCAGCGTCAGGTCACGTTCTCTCAGCAAATGTCTGCGGGTGCCCTCATCAGTTATGCCAAGCACTATCTTATCTCTGATCAGTTCATCTCTTAAAGCACCATAGTCACATGTAGGTGCCTTTTCCCTTAGCCTAGTGACAAAGCTGTCAATGGACTCCCCGTCCTCCTGTTTGCAACAACCGAAAACATAACGCTCGTAGATAATGTTCTTTGCTGGCTTAAAGTAATGTTCAAGAGCATCAAGAATAGCTGTAGCGTTACCTTGCTGAGCTGCTGTTAGGTTCAGGTTGTTTGTATACTTGTCGGCATTCAGTTCCCATTATAGTCCTCAAAGTGGCAGCCACTTCCTCATCGTCCTTTTCACGAAGTCCCGTTGCTAGTGCATAGTCCTCCCATTCACCTCTAAACGTATCCCAGTTTGTGCTCCAATCTCTGTCTAACCGGTGCTAACAACACTGAAGCTAACTAGCAAACTCACTCTAGCTAAGGACAATTCCGGCGTCCGGCAAAGTTTTACTCATAAGCATTTTTTGGGGGTAAACCAGAACAGGTGACTCTAATTTGCGGAAAGCATGGTTAGTTATCCGATTCTGACACCATGTTTGAATGTTAAATGACGAGACAGAGGCATTGATGCGTGTAACCAGTCTTGTTCAGTATATTGCAATACATCCGGGTATTTCAAGCACACCGGTAAAAACACGAGTCGCAGTAATTAACATTTACCAACAGATGGCATCACTGTGACATCTTACACCCATAACAGTTGTCATGTCTGTGTGTGATCATTTGTTGGTAATACAACCCACGCAAAAGAATACCGTTGTTTTGAAGTTATTTCCAATGTTTTAAGGGTTTATGAAAAGTGTATGTCCATCCTGACTTTTACATTAGTCCTTTGTATTGGTGTAGACTTGACGGACCAGATGGGACTCATTCCCTCCCAAACCAAAAGGAGAAACCAATATTTTCTCTGGTAGGCACAACCTACCTGGCACCCCTATAAACAATAACCTCAAGTCAAAACCGTTACAGTATGGTAGTGTTGTTATCTGGACTGGTGGAACCATCTAGTGGCTCTCGTTAGTGTTGTTCTCTGGACTGTTGGATCTGTGAAGTGGCTGTAGTTAGTGTAGTCATCTGGACTGGTGGATCCATCTAGTGGCCATGCCTTTAGTTAGTATTGTTATCTGGACTGGTGGATCCATCTAGTGGTGTAGTTAATGTTATCTGGACTAGAGGTTGACCGATTATGATTTTTCAACGCCGATACCGATTATTGGAGGACCAAAAAAAGCCGATACTGATTAATCGGCCGTTTAAAAAAGAAAAGTGTGTGTGTGTGTGTGATAATGACAATTACAACAATACTGAATGAACACTTATTTTAACTTAATATAATACATCAATAAAATCAATTTAGCCTCAAATAAATCTTAAAACATGTTCAATTTGGTTTAAATAATGCAAAAACAAAGTGTTGGAGAAGAAATTAAAAGTGCAATATGTGCCAAGTAAAAAAGCAAACGTTTAAGTTCCTTGCTCAGAACATGAGAACATATGAAAGCTGGTGGTTCCTTGTAATATGAGTCTTCAATATTCCCAGGTAAGAAGTTTTAGGTTGTAGTTATTATAGGAATTACAGGACTATTTCTCTCTATACGATTTGTATTTCATATACCTTTGACTATTGGATGTTCTTATAGGCACTTTAGTATTGCCAGTGTAACAGTATAGCTTCCGTCCCTCTCTTCGCTCCCAGCTGGTCTCGAACCAGGAACACATCGACAACAGCCACCCTCGAAGCAGCGTTACCCATGCAGAGCATGTGACATTTGAAACGCGATTAGCGCGCACCCCACTAACTAACTAGCTAGCCATTTCACATGGGTTTCACCAGCCTAATCTCGGGAGTTGATAGGCTTGAAGTCATAAACGAAGAGCTGCTGGCAAAACGAAAGTGCTGTTTGAATGAATGCTTACGAGCCTGCTAGTGCCTACCATCGCTCAGTCAGACTGCTCTATCAAATCATAGATTTAATTATAACATAATAACACACAGAAATACGAGCCTTAGGTCATTTAATATGGTCAAATCCGGAAACTATCATGTTTATTCTTTCAGTGAAATACGGAACCGTTCCGTATTTTATCTGACGGGTGGCATCCATAAGTCTAAATATTCCTGTTACATTGCACAACCTTCAATGTTATAATTATGTAAAATTCTGGCAAATTAGTTCGCAACGAGCCAGGCGGCCCAAACTGTTGCATATACCCTGACTCTGCGTGCAATGAACGCAAGAGAAGTGACACAATTTCACCTGGTTAATATTGCCAGCTCACCTGGATTTCTTTTAGCTAAATATGCAGGTTTAAAAATATATATTGATTTTATGAAAGGGATTGATGTTTATGGTTAGGTACATAAGTGCAACGATTGTGCTTTTTTCGCAAATGCGCTTTTGTTAAAATCATCCCCCGTTTGGCGAAGTTGGCTGTCTTTGTTAGGAAGAAATAGTCTTCACAGTTCGCAACGAGCCAGGCGGCCCAAACTGCTGCATATACCCTGACTCTGTTGCAAGAGAAGTGACACATTTTCCCTAGTTAACATCTCTGGGCTAGGTGGGACGCTTGCGTCCCACCTACTCAACAGCCAGTTGAATCCCGTGGCGCGATATTCAAATACCTTAGAAATACTATTACTTCAATTTCTCAAACATATGACTATTTTACACCATTTTAAAGACAAGACTCTCGTTAATCAAACCACACTGTCCGATTTCAAAAAGGCTTTACAACGAAAGCAAAACATTAGATTATGTCAGCAGAGTACCCAGCCATAAATAATCAGACACCCATTTTTCAAGCTAGCATATAATGTCACATAAACCCAAACCACAGCTAAATGCAGCACTAACCACAGCTAAATGCAGCACTAACCTTTGATCTTCATCAGATGACAATCTTAGGACATTATGTTATACAATACATGCATGTCTGTTCAATCAAGTTCATATTTATATCAAAAACCAGCTTTTTACATTAGCAGGTGACTAGCATGTGACTAGCATTCCCACCGAACACTTCGGTGAATTTACTAAATTACTCACGATAAACGTTCACAAAAAACATAATTATTTTAAGAATTATAGATACAGAACTCCTCTATGCACTCGATATGTCCGATTTTAAAATAGCTTTTCGGTGAAAGCACATTTTGCAATATTCTAAGTAGATAGCCCGGCATCACAGGGCTAGCTATTTAGACACCCAGCAAGTTTAGCACTCACCAAAGTCAGATTTACTATAAGAAAAATGTTATTACCTTTGCTGTCTTCGTCAGAATGCACTCCCAGGACTTCTACTTCAATAACAAATGTTGGTTTGGTCCCAAATAATCCATTGTTATATCCAAATAGCGGCGTTTTGTTAGTGCGTTCAAGACACTATCCGAAAGGGTAAATAAGGGTTACGAGCACGACGCATTTCGTGACAAAAAAATTCTAAATATTCCATTACCGTACTTCGAAGCATGTCAACCGCTGTTTAAAATCAATTTTTATGCCATTTCTCGTAAAAAAGCGATAATATTCCGACCGGGAAACCGTTTTTTATTACAAAGAGAGTGAAAGTAAAAGCATGCTATCCCCTCATGCAAGAGCCTCAGTCTGATGGCCCTCTGATAGAGCACTTGCCAAACGCGCTAGTGTGTTTCAGCCTGGGAATGTAATTACGTAATTCAGCTTTTTCCTGGGTTCTGAGAGCCTATGGGAGCCGTAGGAAGTGTCACGTCATGCCAGAGATCCCCTGTTTTTGTTAGAGATGATCAAGGAGGGCAAGAAATGGTCAGACAGGCCACTTCCTGTAAGGAATCTTTTCAGGTTTTGGCCTGCCAAATGAGTTCTGTTATACTCAGACACCATTCAAACAGTTTTAGAAACTTTAGGGTGTTTTTTATCCAAAGCCAATAATTATATGCATATTCTAGTTACTGGGCAGGAGTAGTAACCAGATTAAATCGGGTACGTGTTTTTTATCCGGCCGTGCAAATACTGCCCCCTAGCCCCAACAGGTTAAAAGAAATTCATGTTAGCAGGCAATATTAACTAAATATGCAGGTTTAAAAATATATACTTGTGTATTGATTTTAAGGCATTGATGTTTATGGTTAGGTACACATTGGAGCAACGTGTACCTAAGCGATTATATGCAACGCAGGACGGGCTAGATAAACTAGTAATATCATCAACCATGTGTAGTTAACTAGTGATTATGATTGATTGTTTTTATAAGATAAGTTTAATGCTAGCTAGCAACTTACCTTGGCTTCTTACTGCATTCGCGTAACAGGCAGGCTCCTCGTGGAGTGCAATGTAAAGCAGGTGGTTAGAGCATTGGACTAGTTAACGGTAAGGTTGCAAGATTGAATCCCCGAGTTGACAAGGTAAAAATCTGTCGTTCTACCCCTGAACAAGGCAGTTAACCCACCGTTCCTAGGCCATCATTGAAAATAAGAATGTGTTCTTAACTGACTTGCCTAGTTAAATACAGGTGTACATTTGGACTTGGTTTACCCAAAAATAAAACGTAGTACAGTTTTTGAGAAGAAGAACATAGCCGAATTTCTGAGAAGTGGGGACTTAGTCGTTTTTCTTAAGATTTTTTTCTAACCTCCATAAATCACTAATGCTTGCCCCCATTGACTTGGGCCCATAGTAGGGTGGTCCCAGAGTGGGCATGGAGGTCTGGATGCCCCTGAATGCATTTAAAACCATTTTTAAAATTTGGTCTTGGTAACCCAACATAATACCAGGACCACAGTTGGACTTAGTCTCTGGAGCGAAAGGAAAAGTGGGCACTGTCACATTTTCGACCAATTTCTGAAATGTTCAAATAATGATTAAAAATACTTCGAGGGGCTAGAGGTCCCAAACTTTGGCTCATACCCTCTCTCGTGATGGGCAACAATTAGCCCCTGTTTAAAAAATGTATAGGAAGCTATTTTTTTTCCGCAACCTACACTTTTTTTCACCAAATTAAAACACGATTTTCTATTATAATTTTTATTGAAAAACGGTTTTAATTAGATGGAAATGTTCGTCTGTGTGCCCTTTCGTGCAAAAAAACCCCCATCCGGATTGGAGTTGTACTTTTCGATTTATTAAAGTTTAAAGTTTATTTTGGTGTACCAGATTTTGTCCCCTGACACTGGAAAACACTTGAAACGGTGTGAGTGACACAGTTAAAATCGGTAATTTTTCCAGTCCGGGGTTTACACAGACATGTACCGGCACGAAATCAGAAACCTGGTTTTTGACAACAGGACTAGCTCGGGGGCGGTTGCAAACTACTCATCCGGTATAGTAAATGACAAACGGACACTTCTGAGGGTTGTGGGCCCCTCAGAACCATGGGTACTTTGGACCATATCCCTTCGGCGCCTGATTGGTGGTTACTACTCAGGCCGAATAGGGAGTGCTACAGTGGAGGAAAAAGTATTTGATCCCCTGCTGATTTTGTACGTTTGCCCACTGACAAACGATCAGTCTATAATTTTAATGGTAGGGTAATTTGAACAGTGAGAGACAGAATAACAACACAAATATCCAGAATAACAACACAAAAATCCAGAAAAACGCATGTCAGAAATGTTATAAATTGATTTGCATTTTAATGAGGGAAATAAGTATTTGACCCCCTCTCAATCAGAAGATTTCTGGCTCCCAGGTGTCTTTTTATACAGGTAACAAGCTGAGATTAGGAGCACACTCTTAAAGGGAGTGCTCCTAACCGCAGCTTGCTACCTGTAAAAAAGACACCTGTCCACAGAAGCAATCAATCAATCAGATTCCAAACTCTCCGCCATGGCCAAGACCAAAAAGCTCTCCAAGGATGTCAGGGACAAGATTGTGGACCTACACAAGGCTGGAATGGGCTACAAGACCATCGCCAAGCAGCTTAGTGAGAAGGTGACAACATTTGGTGCGATTATTCGCAAATGGAAGAAACACAAAAGAATTGTCAATATCACTTGGCCTGGGGCTCCATGCAAGATCTCACCTCGTGGAGTTGCAATGATCATGAGAATGGTGAGGAATCAGCCCAGAACTACACGGGAGGATCTTGTCAATGATCTCAAGGCAGCTGGGACCATAGTCACCAAGAAAACAATTGGTAACACAGTACGCCGTGAAGGACTGAAATCCCGCAGCGCCCGCAAGGTCCCACTGCTCAAGAATACATATACATGCCCGTCTGAAGTTTGCCAATGAACATCTGAACGACTCAGAGGACAATTGGTGAAAGTGTTGTGGTCAGATGAGACCAAAATGGAGCTCTTTGACATCAACTCAACTCGCCGTGTTTGGAGGAGGAGGAATGCTGCCTATGACCCCAAGAACACCATCTCCACCGTCAAACATGGAGGTGGAAACATTATGCTTTGGAGGTGTTTTTCTGCTAAGAGGACAGGACAATTTCACCGCATCAAAAGGACGATGGACGGGGCCATGTACCCTCAAATCTTGGGTGAGAACCTCCTTCCCTCAGCCAGGGCATTGAAAATGGGTCGTGGATGGGTATTCCAGCATGACAATGACCCAAAACACACGGCCAAGGCAACAAAGGAGTGGCTCAAGAAGAAGCACATTAAGGTCCTGGAGTGGCCTAGCCAGTCTCCAGACCTTAATCTCATAGAAAATCTGTGGAGGGAGCTGAAGGTTTGAGTTGCAAAACATCAGCCTTGAAACCTTAATGACTTGGAGAAGATCTGCAGAGGATTGGGACAAAATCCCTCCTGAGATGTGTGCAAACCTGGTGGCCAACTACAAGAAATGTCTGACCTCTGTGATTGCCAACAAGGGTTTTTCCACCAAGTACTAAATAAAAAGTCATGTTTTGCAGAGGGGTCAAATACTTTTTTCCCTCATTAAAATGCAAATCATTTTATAGCATTTTTGACATGCGTTTATCTGGATTTTTGTGTTCTTATTCTGTCTCTCACTGTTCAAATAAACCTACTATTAAAATTATAGAATGATAATTTCTTTGTAAGTGGGCATACGTACAAAATCAGCAGGGGATCAAATACTTTTTCCCCCCTGTATATGGACACTTCTGAGTGTTGTGGGCCCCTCAGAACCATGGTTCCTTTGGTCCATATCCCTTCGGCGCCTGATTGGTGGTTACTACTCAGGCCGAATAGCAAGTGATATATGGACACTTTTGAGGGTTGTGGCCCCTCAGAACCATGGTACTTTGGACCATATCCCTTCCGCGCCCGATTGGTCCTAACTTTTGATCCGAGTTTCCCAGCTTGGTGGTGGGAGGATATTGAGCTCTGTCCTGGGCAAGGTGCTCTATCCCATATGACCTTGTGGGTTTGGGTCCTCCATGACCATGGTTCTAGTCCTATGAATGTGCCCGTCCCCAGCTTGCCACACGTTGTGTCTCCATGGTTGTCCTCTGTTGTCCAGCCGGTTGAATATCTTCTGACCAATTTGCAATCGTTTTCCACCTGGGAGGGCCCCTGTCGGCCGGCCATTGGCCGGTGTTCAGACGGATGGCTCCTCCCGCCCCATGTGGAAGTGCCTCTATCGAGGGAGCCCCTGTCGGAGACGGTTATCCCCGTTTTAGTAACAAGCTCCAGCCGCGCTCCGTCCGTGCGAGATCCAGCCGACCCGTCTGACTCAGTGGCCATACATTGGTGTTCCGGTGTGGGGAGTGAAGTACCCAGGTAGCGATGCCTGTGGTGATGTTCACCCATGCCGTACCCGCGCCAGAAACACGTGTATTTCTCAAAACTTGTCTTTAAAAAGTTGATGGCGTTCCGAACAAACCCTCCAGCTAGACAAGAGACCTCTCGAGCGGTGCCCCGGCACCTGTGGCTCCGGCCATGGGCAGTTCAGGGCCTCCCGCTGGGCACATGGTGGATTGCACCAGGGCCTCCTCCCCTGACGGGATAGGACCGGTCCCTGGTCGTTCTTCGCTTAGTGTGGCCAGGTACAACCTCTATGTTGGGAGTGGCTACCTGTTGATCCTGCCAGTAGCATATGCTTGTCTCAAAGATTAAGCCATGCAAGTCTAAGTACACACGGCCGGTACAGTGAAACTGCAAATGGCTCATTTAATCAGTTATGGTTCCTTTGATCGCTCCATCGTTACTTGGATAACTGTGGCAATTCTAGGGCTAATACGTGCAGATGAGCGCTGACCTCCCGGGATGCGTGCATTTATCAGACCCAAAACCCATGCGGGCCAATCTCGGTTGCCCCGGCCGCTTTGGTGACTCTAGATAACCTCGAGCCGATCGCGCGCCCTTTGTGGCGGTGACGTCTCATTCGAATGTCTGCCCTATCAACTTTCGATGGTACTTTCTGTGCCTACCATGGTGACCACGGGTAACGGGTAATCAGGGTTCGATTCCGGAGAGGGAGCCTGAGAAATGGCTACCACATCCAAGGAAGGCAGCAGGCGCGCAAATTACCCACTCCCGACTCGGGGAGGTAGTGACGAAAAATAACAATACAGGACTCTTTTTCGAGGCCCTGTAATTGGAATGAGTACACTTTAACCTGTTGAGGACAGACGTTCCGCCTGTGGAACCCCTAGCCAACAGCCAATGGCATCGCACGGCGCGAAATACAAAACCAACTAAAATACCACAATTCAATTTTCTCAAACAATCAACTATTTTACACCATTTTAAAGATAAGACTCTCGTTAATCTAACCATATTGTCCGATTTCAAAAAGGCTTTACAGCGAAAGCAAAACATTAGAATATGTTAGGAGAGTACATGGATACAAATAATCACACAGCCATTTTCCAAGCAAGCATATATGTCACCATAAACCCAAACCACAGCTAAATGCAGCACTAACCTTTTGATCTTCATCAGATGATACTCCTAGGACATTATGTTATACAATACATGCATGTTTTGTTCAATCAAGTTCATATTTATATCAAAAACCAGCTTTTTACATTGGCATGTGATGTTCAGAACTAGCATACCCACCGAAAACTTCCGGTGAATTTACTAAATTACTCATGATAAACGTTGACAAAATACATAAATTATTTTAAGAATTATAGATACAGAACTCCTTTATGCAATCGCTATGTCCGATTTTAAAATAGCTTTTTGGCGAAAGCACATTTTGCAATATTCTGAGTACATAGCTTGGCCATCACAGCTAGCTATTTTGACATCCGCCAACTTCGGGGTCACCTAAACTCAGAATTACTATTAGAAAAATTGGATTACCTTTGCTGTTCATCGTCAGAATGCACTCCCAGGACTTCTACTTCAACAACAAATGTTGTTTTGGTTCCAAATAATCCGTAGTTATATCCAAATACCTCCGTTTTGTTCGCGTGTTCAGGTCACTATCTGAAGGGTAACGCGCGAGCGCATTTCGTGACACAAAAATTCAAAATATTCCATTACTGTACTTAGAAGCATGTCAAATGCTGTTTAAAATCAATTTTTATGCATTTTTTCTCCTAAAATAGCGATAATATTCCAACCGGGCAACGTTGTATTCATTCAAAGACTGAAAGAAAAACATGGCGAGTTCTCGTGACCGCGCATCTCCAGTCTCACTGTCCCCAGGCTGACCACTTACAAACTCTGCTCCTATACTTTGCCCAGAGACAGCAGACACCCCATTCCACTTTCTGGCGGCTTTAGAGAGCCAATGGAAGCCTTAGAAAGTGTCACGTTACAGCACAGATGCTGTAATGTTGATAGAGATGCAACAGAAGGACAACAAATTGTCAGACAGGGCACTTCCTGTATGGAATCTTCTCAGGTTTTGGCCTGCCATATGAGTTCTGTTATACTCACAGACACCATTCAAACAGTTTTAGAAACTTGTGTTTTCTATCCAAATCTAAGTATATGCATATTCTAATTTCTGGGCAGGAGTAGTAACAGAGGTTCGAAGATGATCAGATACTGTCGTAGTTCCGACCATAAACGATGCCAACTAGCGATCCGGCGGCGTTATTCCCATTACCCGCCGGGCAGCGTCCGGGAAACCAAAGTCTTTGGGTTCCGGGGGGAGTATGGTTGCAAAGCTGAAACTTAAAGGAATTGACGGAAGGGCACCACCAGGAGTAGAGCCTGCGGCTTAATTTGACTCAACACGGGAAACCTCACCCGGCCCGGACACGGAAAGGATTGACAGATTGATAGCTCTTTCTCAATTCTGTGGGTGGTGGTGCATGGCCGTTCTTAGTTGGTGGAGCGATTGGTCTGGTTAATTCCGATAACGAATGAGACTCCGGCATGCTAACTAGTTATGCGGCCCCGAGCGATCAGCGTCCAACTTCTTAAAGGGACAAGTGGCGTTCCGCCACACGAGATTGAGCAATAACAGGTCTGTGATGCCCTTAGATGTCCGGGGCTGCACGTGCGCCACACAGAGGATCAGCGTGTGTCTACCCTTCGCCGAAAGGAGTGGGTAATCTGCTGAACCCCACTCGTGATAGGGATTGGGGATTGCAATTATTTCCCATGAACAAGGAATTCCTAGTAAGC